>NC_085989.1:61325221-61402721 GCF_030014385.1 Trichomycterus rosablanca
ACAGAAAGAATGGTTATGTCTGATGATATTGAGATAATATTGGGTTTGGATGGTCGTTGTTGTAAAGATATCTAAATAATTGACATAGCAGTGAAGTTGCTGTTAAGCAAGGTCTGTTAATGAATAATAAATAATTTAAAAATAACCTAATGTAGAAGAACAAATCTGAAGCAAGCAGTGCTTTAATAAATCAGGGTGTGGACCCAAAAAGGGGAGTTGTTTTAAAGACATAGAGTTGAGTAGTTCTGTCTGATGACTATTTTAATTTAGGATGCTCATGGCTACAGTTGGTGTGCAAGGGGGGTAGTCATGAAGAGGTAATAAAGTGTATTCAGCATGTGTGGTGGTCATCATACAGGGTCTATAAGACTGATAAAGTGTAATGTTATCATATAAAATATGGTAATGCCATTTGAATGACATAATGTGGTTATACTTTGTCTGAGCTGGAGTTTAGATGTGTTCCATCTAGACATAGGTGGACAGGGGGTTACATAACTCGTAAGGTGGTAGTTATGGTAAAAGATTGGAGAATGCCGCGGACGTCCTGACCAATCGCCACAGCCATCGAAGGGACACCCGAGAGGTCAAACCTGGCGGATCCTTCGACAAGACCGTGTGGATTGATGGTATAGGGGTCCCAAGGGGGGTCCCAGATGAATTTAAGACTAGAAACCAGATTGCTGCAGGGTTTGAGAGCGCACTCTTTTGGTGGGTAACTATCAATAAGAATGTAGACTGGATAAACTATCTCTATTACAATCAGCAGAGATTCGTTAATTTCAGTGTTCAGGCCATTGAGGGACTGAGAGACCAGCTAGACCAGACTTCACTTATGACCATACAGAATAGAATGGCACTAGACATGTTGTTGGCAGAGAAAGGCGGAGTTTGTCAGATTGTGGGTTCATCGTGCTGCACCTTCATCCCTAACAATACTGCACCTGATGGTAGTGTGACTAGAGCTTTGGAAGGATTGAGAGCTTTGGCACGAGAATGGAAGGAAAATTCAGGAATAGACAATGAATGGGTCAAGTGGCTAGAAGGGATATTTGGACCATGGAAGGGAATTATTACGAGTTTGGTGATGTCAGCATGCGTGGGATCGGCAATTTTAGTGGTATGTGGTTGTTGTGTCCCGTGTATCAGGGTGTTAATAGGAAGATTTGTGGTAGATATAGTGGGTAGAGGAAGCAGAGGGGGGCAGGATCCACTGGTCATTCAGATGATGTTGGCAGATTTGTCTAAGTACCATATAGATAATGAGGTGGAGGATACCCTTGAAGGTGGGCCAAAAGACCCACTTCGAGCGGCATAAGTGCTACTAACTCTGCTTAATTAAAGGTAAAACCGACCAGACAGGATGTGGAGAGAGGACCAACGCTACCGATCATACACTGAGAGGAAGGAAGGAGACGTGGAAGGACTGGCAGAGGCAGACTTCGTGGGAATTGGAAGACCCACTCCGAGGGACAAAAGTGACACCAACTGGACCAGCCAACAGGGAACAAATCACAGCAGAAACGCCCAGCGAAACCAACCATGCGGAAGAAGAGTCCAGAGGAGCCACCGGAACAAGAAGAGGAGGAAGGATTTGGTTAGACTAGGAGGGAAAAACATAAACATATAGTTCGCAGACACGCAGATCATCTTTGAAAACACTAGTTAAGTACAACACACATAGTCTAGCTACAAAACGCAAGGGGTTAGTTCAGGATCGTTTACGATGTATATATTTGATGCTCTGCTATTTTTGTGAAGGATATTCTCTGTGTTTCATTGTTTAAATGTTCGTGCTGCTGCGGAAACAGGTAAGACCGACAGGGGAGAATCCATGAGACAGTAGGAGCCATGCAGAGAAACAGGAGCTATGGGCCCCTTCTGGATATCTGCATCTCCGTCCGGTGGAGGACAACCTGAACGGACTTCCTGTGGAAGCTATGCACCAATTGTTTTTATTTTTCTTCTCTTTTTGATTTCCTATTTTAAATTCCTTTATTTTGATATCCTATTTTATTTTATTTGTTATTTTTTTGTTTTTTTGTTTGTTTTAGGGTTAGGAGCTGTTGCGAAAGGTACGGTTCCTTTAATTTAACTGGTAGCCTTTTATTTTTTAGATACCTTTTATTGTAAGAATTCAGCCCAGTGGCCATGTAAGTCAGAAGGGGTTAAATTGGGGGGTTGCTGACGGCTATTCCTTTCTCCTGGAATCTAGAAACACCTAACCTAAAGTAAAAGTTAATGTGAAAGCATTAGGATGCTTTCAAGGGGGGAATGTTAGGTTTTTAGGAACATAAAAAGACGTAAATTTAAAATGGGAAGTTTTCCAGCATTCACCCACGTGGTCCTTTGTTCAAAATGGCGCATACCATGAGCCCTTGGCAGGGTCCCTCCAGACCCCTGCCGAGGGGGGTGGGGCAGAGCCTGGACATTTTAGCACATTTCATTGGCTCCACCAGCAGTGAAGGAGGAGGAGCCTAGATTAGTTATAAAACCACCTGGTCAGACGCAGGGCGGGGTTCTTTTTGCAGACAACCACCTGGATTGCAGGAGAAAGGAACGCCGATCGGCTTAGCTCTGGCATATATTCACAGATCGTGTTGTACACTTAATAAAGTGTTTCGAAGAGTACTTTCTGGATTTCCCGACTGCTTAGGGAGTTTAACGCAGTGTTTATACTCGCTGTTTAAATTCCACCGCGAGCTAACGCCGCTACAGCACTGGGACTACTGCATGATACAATCAGTAAACAAGAGACTGCACACCCGGACGCCGTGTTCATCGCAGCCGGCGATTTTAACCATTGCAACCTAAAACGTGTTCTGCCCAAATATCACCAACATGTAAGCTTTCCGACGAGGGAGAGGAACGTGCTTGACCAAGTCTACAGCAACGTAAAGGGAGCTTACAGGGCAGTACCACGACCACACTTCGGACAGTCCGACCACATTTCTGTGTTCCTCTACCCTGCATACAGACAACTCCTCAAGCGAGCACCACCAGTGAGTAAAACTGTTAAAGTGTGGAATGAAGAAACTGATCTGGAACTTCAGGACTGTTTTAACAGCACAGACTGGGACGTGTTTAGAACTGCTGCTCTGAGAGAGGACTGTACTGTTGATTTAGAGGAGTATGCTTCTGGAGTAACTGGCTACATTAGCTACTGCACTGAGGCTATTGTTCCCACTAAACACTGCAGGAACTACCCCAACCAAAAACCCTGGATAAACTGTGAGGTTCGTTCCATGCTACGTGCTCGCTCAGCTGCATTTGTCTCAGGCAACGCAGAGGACTACAAAAGGGCCAGATATGACCTGCGTAGAGCCATCAAAGGGGCCAAGAGACAGTACACACTGAAGCTGGAGGGATATTACATCAATACGGACTCCCGGCGCATGTGGCAAGGTTTGCAACACATCACAGATTACCAGCAGAGGAACATGGACATTACTACCAGCAATCCATCACTAACAGAAGAGCTGAATGAGTTCTACGCACGCTTTGAGGCCCTCACCATCGAACCACTGCAAGAGGTTCCAGCCGCAGAGAGCACACAGGACGCTTCACTCATTGTGTCTGTGATGGAGGTGCGCAGGGCGCTTCTGAGAGTAAACCCAAGGAAGGCAACTGGTCCAGACAGCATTCCCGGATGTGCGCAACAGGTTTGTTCATCAGAGCTGGCGGATGTGTTTGCAGACATATTCAACCTGTCTCTTATGCAAGCCTCTGTTCCTTCCTGCTTTAAGACCACCACCATTGTTCCACTCCCAAAGACAAACACAATAACCTGCTTCAATGACTATCGTCCCATTGCGCTCACACCTATCGTAATGAAGTGCTTTGAAAGGATAGTCATGACTCGTATCCAAACAGCTATTCCGGACACATTGGACCCCCTACAGTTTGCTTATCGTCAAAACAGATCCACTGATGATGCAATCTGCACAGCCATGCACACAGCCCTTTCACACCTGGAAGGCAAGGACACGTATGTAAGAATGCTGTTCATCGACTACAGCTCGGCGTTCAACACAGTCATACCACACAGGCTCACCGAAAAGCTCCACACCCTTGGACTGACACCGACCCTCTGTAACTGGATACTAGATTTTCTATCTGACCGGTCTCAGTCAGTCAGAATTGGCACTCGAACATCCAGCACAAAGACCATTAACATTGAGACACCTCAAGGCTGCGTGCTGAGCCCTCTTCTGTACTCGCTCTTCACACACGACTGTGTGGCCTCTTATAACACCACCAGTATTATTAAGTTTGCTGATGACACCACAGTCATTGGTCTTATTACTGGGGAGGATGAGACGGCGTACAGGAAGGAGGTAGCAGATCTTGTGGACTGGTGTCAGAACAACAATCTTTCATTAAACATCAACAAAACAAAGGAACTGATTGTGGACCCCAGGAGGAGAGGAGAACAGCATACACCGCTGTATATAGGTGGAACAATGGTGGAGAAGGTGAAAACCTTCAAATTCCTGGGTGTGCACATCAGTGAGGATCTCACCTGGTCCTGCAACACACGTCACATCATCAAAAAATCACAACAGAGACTGTACTTCCTGAGAAAACTAAGAAAATTTGGCATGTCAACCAAAATTCTCAGCAACTTCTACAGATGTACGGTGGAAAGTGTCCTCACCAGCTCCATCACAGTCTGGTACGGTAACTGCACTGCAGAGGACAGGAAGGCACTCCAGCGTGTAATAAAAACTGCACAGAGAATCTCTGGAACATCCTTCCCTGCACTACAGGACATTTATCATACCTGGGTGGTCAGGAGAGCCCACAACATAATTAAGGACAGCACACACCCCCAAAACTACCTCTTTACTCCTCTGCCATCAGGCAAACGCTTCAGAAGCCTAAAGGCCAGAACAACAAAACTGACCAACAGCTTTTACCCACAAGCAGTCAGACTTGTGAACAAACATGGACTGTCACATACACAACTTACCTCATGAACATTGTACATCCTCTACAATGCACTATTGCACATTTAAATGACTGCTGCTACTTCCACATAATGTTGCACAATTTGCACCTTAAAATAACTGCTGCTGTATTGTATGTATTTATGCTGTATAATACTGCAATAATTTCTGCACCTTATGTGACTGCTGCTATATGCCTTCTTTTTTTACTGCCTTAGTTTATTTCTATTTTTTTTATTCCTCTGTATATAAAACGTCTTTTTTATAGTTTAAATTTATGTATCCTTTAAAAAAGTTTTTTATACTAAGTGTTTTTATTCTGTTAGTTTAATATTGTTTTTATATATTTAATACTTATTGATTGGAGGACGAACAAAGTAAGAATTTCATTGTACAGTGTAACTGCCGGTTCTTCTGTGCACATGACAATAAAACTCTTGAATCTTGAATTCAGGGCTTCTCGAACTAAAAGATTTGTCGTAACACAACCTGCAGGATGATCTGCTGCGAACTCTGCATGAACTCTGCCTACTTCGCGAACCAGGCCTGCAGTCCTCGGCGTTACCTGAAGCAGGTGACCGGGGGAGGGGGCGCCGCAAGCGATGCTCGAGGAAGCAGAAGCGTGGAAAGCGAGCCGGGGTCCGTGCTAGGCTAAAAGCTAACCCAAGCCGGCCGGCTCTACCATCGTTATTCCTCGCAAATGCATGCTCTCTGGAGAATAAACTGGACTGTATCAGACTTCAGCGAACTACCCGATGTGAGTACAGGGACTGTTGTGTTTTAATTTTCACTGAAACATGGCTTAGCGACAACATTCCAGACAGTGCCATTCAGCTAGACGGGCTAGCATCGTATCGCGCCGATAGAAATGCAGCTCAGTCCGGTAAAACACGAGGAGGAGGCGTTCGTGTTTACATCAACACCGAATGGTGCAAGGACTCTGTGCTTGTTGTGGCGTACTGTTCTCCGATGGTGGAATTTGCTATTGTTAGATGCAGACCTTTTTACTTACCACGGGAATTCACCAGCGTGCTTTTTGTTGCGGTGTATCTTCCGCCCAGCGCGAACGCGAAGGAAGCATTGAGCGAACTTTACAGAGCCATCAGCGAACTGCAGAACATTCATCCAGACGGACTGTTTATTATCGCTGGGGATTTTAATCATGCAAATCTCAAGTCTGTTCTCCCTAAATTCCATCAGCATGTGGACTTTGCTACAAGAGGAGCGAACACGCTGGATGATGTTTACACCAACATTGCCGGTGCGTACCGGGCGGAGCCCCGCCCCCACCTCGGATACTCGGACCACATCTCTGTAATGCTAATTCCAGCATACAGAGCACTCGTCAGGCGCTCCAGACCTGTACAGAAACAGGTGAAAACCTGGCCAGAAGGATCCATCTCTGCTCTTCAGGACTGTTCTGAGTGCAGTGACTGGGACATGTTTAGGGAGGCTGCAACATACGGCGATTACACTGATCTAGAGGAGTACACGACTTCAGTGACCTGCTACATCAGCAAATGCATTGAGGACGTCACTACCACTAGAACCATCACTTCCAGACCCAACCAGAAGCCGTGGATGACTCCAGAGGTGCGTGCACTGCTGAGGGCCCGAGACTCCGCTTTTAAAGCAGGTGACCAGCCGGCTCTGAGAACAGGGAGAGCCAGACTGTCCCGGGCAATCCGAGAAGCAAAGCGCGCACACGGCCAGAACATCCACGGCCACTTCCAGAACGGCGGTGACACACGGCGATTGTGGCAGGGCATCCAGACCATCACCAACTACAAGACGACTCCACCCGTCAGTGACAGTGATGCCTCCTGTCCAGATGCGCTGAATGACTTCCACGCTCGGTTCGAGGCACAGAACAACATGTTGGCGAGGAAGATGATCCCACCTTGTGACGACCAGGTGCTTCGTCTCACCACAGCGGACGTGAGGAGAACTTTGCACAGAGTCAACCCACGGAAGGCTTCTGGACCAGACAACATTCCTCTCCGAGTGCTCAAAGGATGTGCAGACCAACTGGCAGATGTATTCACTGACATCTTCAACATCTCCCTGAGCAGCGCCATCGTTCCAACGTGCCTCAAGACGACCACCATCGTACCCGTGCCAAAGAAGTCATCTGTGTCATGCTTCAATGACTATCGTCCCGTAGCACTCACGCCTATCATCATGAAGTGCTTTGAGAAACTAGTCATGAGGCATATTAAGACCCTACTGCCTCCCACCATGGACCCACTGCAGTTTGCGTACCGTCCAAAGCGCTCAACGGATGATGCCATATCCACCACACTTCACCTGGCTTCTACACACCTGGACAGAAAGAACACTTACGTCAGGATGCTGTTCATAGACTTTAGCTCAGCATTCATCACCATCATTCCTCAGCATCTAATTGGAAAGCTGAGCACGCTGGGCCTGAACACCTCTCTCTGCAACTGGATCCTGGATTTCTTGACTGAGAGACCTCAGTCCGTCCGGATCGGTAAGAACACCTCCAGCACCACCACACTGAGCACCGGCGCTCCCCAAGGCTGTGTGCTCAGTCCACTGCTGTTTACTCTGCTTACGCATGACTGTACAGCAATGCACAGCTCAAATTCCATAGTTAAGTTTGCAGACGACACAACTGTGGTGGGACTCATCAGCAACAACGATGAGTCAGCGTACAGAGAGGAGGTACAACATCTAACGGACTGGTGCCAAGTCAACAACCTGTCTCTGAATGTGGATAAAACAAAAGAGATGGTCATTGACTTTAGAAAGACACTAAGGGGCCACTCTCCACTGCACATCGACGGCTTATCTGTTGAGATCGTCAAGAGCACCAAATTTCTCGGTGTTCATCTGGAAGAGAGTCTCACCTGGACCCTCAACACCAGTTCCATCACCAAGAAGCCCAACAGCGTCTCTACTTTTTGCCACTCCCCATTCTCACCACGTTCTACAGAGGAACAATCGAGAGCATCCTGAGCGGCTGCATCACTGTCTGGTTCAGAAATTGTACTGCGTCGGACCACAGGACTCTCCAGCGAGTAGTGAGGACAGCTGAAAAGATCATCGGGGTCGCTCTTCCATCTCTTACGGACATTTTTAACACCCGCTGCATCCGCAAAGCTCTAAGCATTGTGGATGATCCAACCCATCCATCATATGGACTTTTTACTCTGCTCCTGTCTGGGAGACGATACCGCAGCATCTGGACTAACACAACCAGACTGTGTAACAGTTTTATCCCACAAGCAATCAGACTCCTCAACTCAGTACTATAACAATTTCCTCCGGAAATTTTCTGCTGAACTGTATTGTCTATGTTAGACTGTTTTTACCTGTTTATTCAATGTTGAAAACTTTTTGTATTTTTGCACCTTATTTACTTTTTAAGAACCTTATCTCCATTGCCAATTGTACACTGCTAATGTAGCAACATGTCACTACTTCATGAACCATTGTACCATCTATTCACCATCATGTACTAACACTTGTCTTTTAGTCCTGTCTTCTAATTACTTGTTTAGATTAGGAATAATTAGGAATATCTTTTGTAGTTACTTATTATAGGATTTTTTGTATTTATTGTTGTATTTACACTGTATTGTCTTGCACTTTTTGTACCGTGTTACACCGTGATCCTAGAGGAACGCTGTTTCGTTTCAATATGTACTTGTATGTAGCTGAAATGACAATAAAACCTCTCTGACTCTGACGTCCAGAAGCGGCGTCGACTTCTCTGGGCCCAGAGGCATCTAGGATGGACCATCATACAGTGGAAACGTGAATTGTGGTCAGTAATGTTGTACACCTTAAGACGTGTTTGCAGAAAGAACGAGACAACATAAAAGATGAAACACTAAATCACTTGGTCTCCTCGGTGCCAAAACCTCTTTTAAGTGGTGAAAAGGAACGACAACATTACAAAGTGCTAAATGCTTTACTGTCCCAACTTCTTTTGGAATGTGTTGCAGGCCTGAAATGCAGGAATGGATGTTTATTAATAAAATAAATGAAGTTAAGCAGATAAAAGATGAAATATCTCAGCTTCATCCTGTCTGACATCAAATAAAAGTCAAAGTCAATGTAAGAAACTCTGATTTTTTCTTTTATTATTTGCATTTTTCATGCTGTCCCAACTTTTTCTGATTTGGGGTTGTATAACCACTTTATGAAAAATGGGATACTCTGAAACACTGGCTGCAAGGCTAGAAAATACCACTCACTCATTTTCTTATTCACATCTCACTCACATCCAAGCCCGGAGTGGCTAATCGGGAGATTCGGGAGGATTCCCGATGGGCTGGCTCATGTCTGTCTCGAGTTTGGGCCGGTTGGGAAAAATAATTGTGACACATCTGTCACTTTTCTATTTTTCCTCTTGCATTCATTCTCCATTCATCCGACAGCGCAGCCCCTACATCGCTGTAGATTAGATGGGTTCTACCATCTGAGGGAATCCCCACCTACCAAATGTTTAAGTTGGTTGGGCCCACGAGGCGTCTTTTCTGGAGCGCCGGTAAAAGTAAACACAGCAACAGAATAGCGCAAACCATCAGTCAGACTCGGTGATAGAAGGCAGGGAGAGGCTAGGTGAAGCTGAAAAAGCCAGTTTTTAAATAAAAAAGTGGGTTTGAAGAAGATGCTGCCAAATTAACAGAGCTGTTTTCCAGAGGACAGACCCCAGTTGCAGCCGGTAAAGAGAGATATGGACATTTGCACTGTCCACTTAGCGTAGTTTATTTGGTAGAACCCAATACACACCATTAATCACAAATATCCAGTTTCAAGCTGAAAATAATAAACATAATTTGAAGTGTAATATATTAATGGAATGTTTTGTTCCGACGCTACTGTGATCCCGAGGAGGCCATGACCACTGAAGGGACAGGTAGAGAATAGTCTAACAGAGTTATTTAAACTAAGATAGTTATTTGTAATGTAAAATATAATGTAGAGAAAATACATGATATATGTTAAATTGTTCAGACAAATGTCAGCACGATAGCCTTATTTTAACAAATGGAGACAATTAGCCTAAATCACTATAAATTTTACACCATGTTATGTTATGTTCATGTAATGTTATTCAGCAAAATAGGCTAACCTATAATGAAATTTTTTTTCTAGCCATAGAGCAGCAGATAAGCCATGTCTCATGTCTCTAGAGTCTAGACAATGACACCGTTATTATTAAAGTTGCAGAAACCAGTGCACTGCTTAGGAGGCTTTTGATGCTGTAGGTAGCCTACTAAATATGCGTGTAGTGAAGCTGTTTAAGAGTTTAGTGTGTTGAATTTTGTTCTTTTATCCAGGAAAGAAGGACAAATACTGTTTAGTTAAGAGAGACGATTTATTAAGTTTCAAAATATACAGATTGGTAAAAGTAATTCTGGGCCCAGGGCACTTCACACACACACACACGGCAGCTGTATGCAGAAGTCCCGTTCCCTGTGGGTGAATGGCTCCTTCTTAAAGGGCTGACTCCTCCTTCTCTAACACTAGTCAACCAAAACTTTCCCACAATTTAGCTGAGCAAGAGTATTTTCCTTGCACACTCAGCAAAAGTGCAAGACTTGTGGTGTTTTCTTGTTCAGTCGGCTCTCACACTTTGCGTAGCTAGAACAGGAAACATCTGGATGTCCATCCTTATTCTTCAACCCACTTCTTCTAGAGATAAGGCTGCTTTACATTCATCCTCCACCGGTATAGAGCGTACAGAACAATAGGCTATTGTATTTCAGTTTCCTCTTTGAAAAACACATACATACTCGGAGACTATGAAACAAAAGCCCGAATAAAAACAACCTATGCTAGAATAGTATATGTAGACAATCATTAGAATAAAGCATAAAAATTAGAGCAGGAGAAGGATGAACAGTAGATGATTTGGAATGGTCAGGTCCTGCAACCTGTGCTTCCTGCTGAGACAAAACTGCTATTCTCACCACTCTGGACATAGTGAGAAGGGTTAACAAAAAACAAACAAACAACAAAACAGTACACTAGAATAAACAATAAAAAAAGAAACACTGACATTTTTTTTCCTCCACTTCAAACTTCCTCCAATTCAACTTCTATATCCTGTGGTCCTAATAGGGGAGTAGGCTGATGAAAGAACTGGGACTTCAGGTCACCCCCCTTGGAGAGAGTAGTCTCAATAATTCTAGTAAGAAGTGTTCGTATACACGGGACACAACAATAGCCACATACCAAGAGCAGAGCCATAGCACAGCAAATTGAGGTCATTATGCTTAAAATTAAGGCTTTGTACTGACCAAACATTTTGGTCATCCAAGTGTTGAATGGATTCTCAATACCACTATTTTCAGCTAATTCATTACTTAAGGAGGACAAACCCTCAAGAGCCCTAGTTATTGTCCCATCAGGGGCTGTATTGTTAGGAATAAATGTGCAACACTGTTCCCCAAACATCTTACATACACCGCCCTTCTCAGCTAATAAGAAATCTAATGCTATCCTATTTTGCCACGCCATTAAACTAGTCTTGTCAAGTTGCTCGTGAATTCCTTTAACGGCATCTCTTGTGTAATTTACAAATCGCTGCTGATTATAGTATATGTAATTTATCCAATCTACATTTTTATTGACAGTGGACCACCAAAATAACAAACTTTCAAATCCAGCTGCAATTTGGTCTTTAGCTTTAAACTCGTCAGGGACCCCCCTGGGCACTCCAATGTTATCAATATATACATGTGGGTCAAAAGAGCCTGATGGGCCTGCGACTGCTCGCTTAACACGGCCATGTGTATCCGTGTCCTTTCCCACCGGCTCCCCACCCAATGGAAGCACATATAGTGGCATCACCAACTGCACCAAGGCACAGGTTCCCTTCCAATTCTTAGGAAGCTTGGACCTTAAGAACTTAGGATCACACATCCACCATACATCAGCCCTGGAAATGCTCTGATCGCTAAACCACCCGGAATTGAACCCGTCTGAGGTATTTTCTGCGTCCACGGTGTCTCCACACCACTTCAACTGACCCACCTCAACGGTCCCCGTGCTCCTAGCAAAACAGGTATAGTTCCCTCCGTAGGGCATGTATGCTGGGGGTACCACCTTCTGCTTCACTTCTGGGAACAGGTAGTGCACAGTGGTGCAGTTCCCATAGTCTGGAGAGCCACTGAACAAGGAGACAACACATTTTAGACCTTCTAGATCATTATATCGATTTAGAGGGAAAGGTACAGTACCCAGGTGTGGCCTTGCTGAGGAGCAAGCATAACAGTTGGATTTATTGGCAGCGCACGCATTATACATAATCCAATTTAACTACTGATTTTCATCCTCGAATCCAGTTTCTAATGCAAACGTATCCTTTATAGTAGTTATGTTTATGGTCTTTATCAGTACAGCCGTTTCCGTGGGAGGTCCAGTCACAACACTACTGTTGTCTGGGATGACAGTGGTTGGCTTAGGTGTTGGCTTCGGGATCACTGTCAGCTTAAACACCCCCAGGTTATCCAAACCCGACTGATATGAGCCTAGCATTAAATACCTGCTGTCCCCTTTCTTTGGATCCTTCAGGGTCAGCGTTAAAGGGTTACATGCACCATTACTGCAGGGATGCGGGGTGCTGCCTTTTATTAAGGACAACCTAGAACTAAGTTCTTTTCTGCCCGTTCGACTCCCTGACTTTTCCTGCTTATCTACCCAACCTTTATATCCCCAATCTTTACCTGTGTTAGTCAACACTGCAAACCAACTACTGCATGACAATACATTCACTTCCACATTCCCATTCTTACTCAAAGACTTAGTGTTACATATGTACTTTTCTGGCCATCCTAACTGATTCTCAACATAACCTGAACAATCCGAGATCGCACACAAATCAAACTGGGCGACACAATCAACACCCTCTGTACATGTAATGGTTGGGAGACCTTTCTTTACACTGCGATAGGCTCTATGAGTAGTCTGGTTTCTGTGGGTCTCTGCTGTGGCTATGAAGATAATAGACAGAACAACAACAATTATTATGGATAGTACACATATTGTTATTTTCATAGATGCACATCCCAGTCTCTTAAAAGCTTGGACGGTCACATCAGACGGAGGGTTAAAATAATTTTTTTTTTTTAAGAAGTTGTACCTTTGGCAAGTTTGAAGTGTATATTACTGGGTAGGTATCAGTGTTCTACCCTCTAATGGACAGTGGGAATGCACTTATGCATTTTATGAATCAGATTCTACAGTTTTGGTCCCATTGTCTGCCAAATCTTTTCTAACTTCCTGCAATGAGCAGGAAGGTGCTGTAGCGGGTACACAATGTGTTAGGTGGTGCCAAACTGCCCCTTTTTTACCTTTTACTTTGATGGTGTGGGTTGTTACCTCAGTGACTTCCCACAGACCCGACCACCTGGGCTCAGACCACCTTCTCTTGTGGACTTTCATCCGTACCCAGTCGCCAGGCTTGACAGTCTTAAACTCCAAACACTCGTTGTCATCTGTTGGTGGTTTCGGAGGGAGCTTACTCCGCTGGACCTGTGTAGAAAAAACTCGAGTAAGATTAGTTAGTTAGAGCCCGCATGTACTCATCTTCCTCTGTTTGCCAGCGGTCCAAAGCTGGCCCTGTAACATTATCTCTAGATGGCCCTGGCATCTGTCTACCCGTTAACAACTCATGTGGAGACAAATGCGTTTTTTCCTGTTCAGCTGATCTCATGGACATAAGGGCAAGCGGTAGTGCATCTACCCATGTAAGTTATCCCCCATGACAGATCTTTGCGATCTTGCTTTTCAATGTCTGGTTTGCCCTCTCTACTAGTCCCTGGGAGTTCCTCCACTTCCCTTAAGTGCTTGCTTGTGAAATGTGTGCCATTATCAGACCTGATCAGTTTAGGTACTCCATAGCGTGGAATGAGCTCGTTCTTGAGCCACTTCACCACTGTTTTAGCATCCTCTCGTCTAGAGGGTATTGCTTCCACCCATCTGGTGTATCTGGCAACCATTACCAGAATGTACCTAAACCCCCTTACTACATTATCAGGTCCCATATCTGTAAAATCAATACAAATCTCCTTGAACGGTGCGTCTGGAACTGGAAAATGTCCCATGGGTCTCTTAAGGGGACGCTTGATGTTAAACTCTGAACAAGTGGGGCATTCTTCCACATAATTTTCCACCATTGCCATCAGATATGGATGCCACCAGTGTAATGCCACTTCTTTCATGGTACGTCTGGCTCCCATGTGGGTGGGTCCATGAGCTTGTCTAATTAGCAGGGTGCATAGCTCTGCTGGAGCCACAAGCCTCCCATCTAATGATCTCCAGATTCCATCCCTCTCTACCGCTCCCCTTGCTAACCACTGGTTTTTCTCATAGGCACCACTGTTTTGTTGCATCTCACGCACATTGTCAAGTGATAAGTCAGGTACTCTTACGTCAGCCCTTACAGTCATTTGTACAGTGTAACCTCCTGCCTTTTTAGCTGCAGCATCTGCTGCGTTGTTTCCCAGTCCCTCCAAGTCACTTGTCTTGGAGTGCCCTTTGCACTTAATTACAGCTACTAGTTTGGGCAACAGAGCAGCACTTAATAAATCTTTTAGGGCTTCTGCATGTTTTACAGGAGTGTTTTGAGAGGTCACAAATCCTCTCCTCATCCACTGCGGTCCATCCACATGGACTGCGCAGTGGGCATAAGCAGAGTCTGTGTAAACGTTTAGGACCTTGTCCTTTCCTAATTCTAGAGCTTTTGTAAGTGCTACTATTTCGGCAAGTTGGGCTGACGCTGGCTGGGGTATGATTTCTGCTACTCTAGTGACAAAGCCTTTCCCCTGTTGTTCGAGTACAGCAAATGAGGCCAAATTTCCCTCTTCTCCTCTATAACAACAACCATCACAAAAAAGTACCACTTCAAGATTTTCTAAAGGGTCACTACTCAGATCTTCCCTGAGTCTCAGGTCCCTCTGGGCCACAAACTCACAGTCATGTGGTTCCAAATTAGTGTGCGGTAATTGTTTTGCCATATTCACCATATCTTTGTGTGTGAATGTGATGTGTGGTGTGAATGTGATGACGTATCGCTGATCCTCATCTTCCTAGTAGGTAAAAGAGTAAATGCTGTAGAAGTAAGAAAGGCAACAACACCATGGTTTGTGTTGATCACTAGAGGGTGACACATAACTAAATGAGCAGTTTTGTCAACAGCCTTGGCTAGGGCTGCAATTTGTCTAGTGCAATGTGTTTGGCCCTGTTCCATTACATCTAGTTTTGAGCTTTAGTACATGAGAATCTGTCTATTACTTTCCCTCCCCCCTTTCTGAAAGAGAACGGCATTTACAATACCGTTCCTTTCAGAAACATCTAGGAAAAAGGGTTTTTCATAATCTGGGGCTTGTAAATGTTCAGCATGCGCCAAGGCTTGCTTTAAGTCAATGAAAGCTTTTTCGGCGTCAATGGTCCAGATTAGTTTTGCTTTAAGGTTCCTGTGGCCCACCATGGCCAAACAATCCCTAAGGGGTTGCCTCAAACCCACATAATCAAAAATGAAATGTCGGCTGTAGCCCGTTAACCCCAGGAACGCCAGTAGATCCTGAACTGTACTGGGTTTACCATGATGCAGGATGGACTGACGTTGTGTGGTGGTCAAAGTGTGACCAGTGGCCGAAATTTGGCATCCCAAAAAAGTCACCACTGGTCTAACAACTTGCAATTTGTCCTGTTTCACCTTGTATCCGAGGTTAACCAGCAGCGTGAGCAAGGAGACAGTGGCTGCTAAACAGGTGTCTGCATCAGGGGCTGCTATCAGTAGGTCGTCAACATACTGGACTAACACCGTATTGTCAGGTAAGATCAGGCTGGACAAATCAGCTTTAAAGGCACTATTGAACAGACCTGGGCTATCCTTGTATCCTTGTGGCAATCTATTATATGTATATAATAGATAAGGCATATATATATAATAGATAATAGATATATATATAAGGCAGAACAATGCATTTGCCAAATCGATAACAGTGAAATAACAATGGTCAGGGGTCAGATTTTGCAAAGCCAAGTAGGGGTCTGGAACAGGGATATTTTCAGTGACAGTAGCTTTGTTAATTTCCCTTAAGTCGTGCACCATACGCCATCCTTTTCCTTCTCCTTTGGAGACAGGTAGGATCAGGGTGTTCCAGTCAGAATTGGAATGTCTGAGAACACCGGCTGTCAATAGTCCAGCTATGGTATATTTTATACCTAAAGATTGTTCTGGTTTCAAAGGATACTGAGGTTTCCATACTGGGAACACCCCAGGCTTCAAACGGACCATAATGGAGTGATGTGTCACCAGACCTACATCAAATGGATCAATGGTCCAAATGTGAGGTGGAACTTTAATTAAATAATTTTCAGTCAGTTCGTGGTTGGTGTGTTCTCTACCATGGTGTCTGGACAGCAATTGTTCCTCCAACAACGCTTTGTCAGTGGACTGGTTGTCAATGTTCCAGTAAAAGCCGTCTAATGACCTACTTAGACAGTGAATTTTAGTGGGAACATATGTATTGGTCATGGCTTCCTTGACCATTGGGCCCAAAGACCTAGCCTCATATCCTTTTCCTATGGCTAGTGTGACGTGGGGAACAGTTGGGTGGCCAATAGTTTCCACAAACCAGGCTAGCTGATCTGGTTAGCGAGACAGATGAGACCACTCCAGCTGTGCCAACATATAGGTCAGTTATTTCCAATAGTTCAACATGACCCTCCTTTTCCTCCTCTCATGCTTGTTGGTACTGTTCATCAGGAGTGCGCAAATAATTATAGGTACAATGTAATGGATCAATGGGAGGGGAGTAGGCCCCAATGGATAGGATCCAGGGCTTCCAGGACTGATAGGTACGCAAAAGACATGGTGTGTCTGGCCCATCGGTCAACAGTCTGGACAAATAGACAGTAGCATTAGGTGTGGGGTTGTCTGGTGTCAGAACGTTGGACATGAACAAAATCTGGGCTGTATTGGGTGAACGATGACCTGCTAAGCACAGTTTCAGGCCCTGATCTGTACAGTAAATAGTGGCACCTAATTTAGTCAATAAATCACGGCCCAACAAATTGACAGGGCATTTTGGAGCAAATAGGAAAGAGTGAGTTAGGGTCTGATTCCCAACAGCAGTAACCAATGGCTTTGTGTATTTTTGAGTTTCAATTTTCCCTGAATATCCAATTGTGTTAAGAGTCTTGTCTGTCAGTGGCGGCTGCCAGCCCCCTGCACCCGTCAGACAGGATGCAGTGGCACCAGTGTCCACCAACAACTGAACAAGGTGACCCTCCACATGGCAGGTGACCAATGGTTCCTTTTCAAAAGGTTTCACACCTGTTGGATACCCTGGGCCCCATCAGTATGAGGCACTATAGACCCCATCCTGTCCTAGCAGGACTGCTCACCTCCCCTCTTAATTTGTCATCTCAGGTACATCCTTTTCAATTGATGGTGTAATGAAGAGCTCAAATGCTGATTTTATGTCTTGGACATGGCTGACAGCATATCTGGTAAGGCCTGGAACCTTTTTGATGACATTAGCAGCACTAAGTCTACCCTGTTGTTCAAGTGGGGAGACAGACCATAATAACTTTTCATTTGTGGAAGGTAGTGTGTTTGCTGGTGGTTGAGAGACAAAAGAAGGGTCAGCACTGAGGGTCTCATTCTCATCAGAGGAGGATGCCTCATAATCAGGGTCCTCCTCAACATCATCCTCTGTCTCTATTCGCAGGAATCATATGTTCCTGTCCCCACAGTATGGGAAATATCAAAAATCTCACGAGGATGATGTTTTCCCCTCCCCCATATTGTGTGAACTACCAGTGGTTCTTGCACTACTACAGCTATGGTTGTGTGAGGTTAGAGCCTTAAAGTTTTTCGAAGATTATAAAATTGCATGCCATAGTGACCTCAATATCATCCTAAACAACCAAAACAAACGTGTGTAAAATGTTGATATTTCTTATATGTTTTATACAGCTAAAACAGCCTGGAGTCAAATTGACCCCAAAGAACACCGATGCGTACAACATGCGTACAGAACATTGAAAACATATCATCATGTTAATTTTATGTTTACCCAGTTGTCCCCATTAAATTAGGAAAAGTCATTAAATATGAAGCAAAAAAAAATGATGTCAATCATTTATTTAAAGACGTTAAACATTGAATGGGGTCAAATTGTTAAATGTTAAATGTGCAGAATACTAAAAGGATAACATTACATTACTGCACATTACTGACTGTCACGCTTGGAGCCTCAGGGTGATCCTGTGCTCCAGTGTGCCACGCCCTTCTCTCCCCAGTCTCCAGCCAGCCTCCCTCTCCTGATTGGTTAGCTGGGGCTAATTAGCCCCAGCTGCTACTATTTAGGAGAGGCTCAGGGAAAGGCTGGTTGGAGACTATTGCATGGTAACTCTGTTTGCGTCTGGGATCTCGGCTCCTGGTACTCTGTCTGTTTGCTCTGTTTGCTCTGTTTGCTCTGTTTGCTCTGTTTGCTCTGTCTGCTCTGTCTGCTCTGTCTGCTCTGTCTGCTCTGTCTGCTCTGTTTGACCTGTTTCGCCTGTTTAACCTGTTTAGCCTGTTTGTTTGCCCCGTTAGCCTGTTTAGCCCCGTTAGCCTGTTTAGCCTGTCCGTTAGCCTGTTTAGCCCCGTTAGCCTGTTTAGCCTGTCCGTTAGCCTGTTTAGTCTGTTTAGCCGGTTTAGTCTTTGTTTCGCCTGTCCGTTAGTCCTGTTCAGTCCTGTTCTGTCAGTTTACCCTGTCTTGTCTTTATTATTATTAAATATAGTTTCTGTCACACATCTCCGCGTTTGTGTCCGCCCCTCCTGTCCGTCTAGCCCACAAACCGTTACAGAATAGTCTCCCAAAATTAGGACACAGCGAGATGTTGCTTGTTCACGTTTTCCCAGACTTTGGCTCTATGAGGTTTCCTCTGGTCTTCCCGCTTAGTAGGCCGGCTCCTTATGATGGAAGCAACCATAGTGTTGAAGGCTTCCTTCTACAGAGCCAGCTCTACCTGCAGAACCTTCTGGACCCCCAGCCAACTGAAATCGACAAGGTACGATTTATGATGTCTAGACTGAGGGGTGCTGCTCATGAGTGGGCTAAGCAGCTTTGGTCTGACAGGGGAGTTGTGCTGAACTCGGTGAAGGATTTTGAGGGCCTCATGAGAACCAAATTTCCATGTAGCAAAGTGCCCACTGCAGCTTATACCTGGCATCCAGTGCCCACTGGGGAGGTTAAATTTTCCCCAGTGCCCACTGCGGATGTGGTCCAGGAGCCAGTGCCCGCTTATAAAGCTCGTGACTGTCCCAAGTCCACGTTAGGAGCCAGCCAAAATTATTTAGGTCCTGTTTCCGGTTTCGACCCCAAGGGCTCCGGGAGTCCTTCTGTTGGTTCGCCGGCTCCAGTGTTTTCGCAGCTGAGTCCAGTTTCTCCAGGGTCCAAACAGCTGACTTCTGACGCATATCCAGGGTCCAAGCAGCTGATTTCGGACGCCTCTCCAGTGTTTTCGCAGCTGAGTCCAGTTTCTCCAGGGTCCAAACAGCTGACTTCTGACGCATATCCAGGGTCCAAGCAGCTGATTTCGGACGCCTCTCCAGTGTTTTCGCAGCTGAGTCCAGTTTCTCCAGGGTCCAAACAGCTGACTTCTGACGCTTATCCAGGGTCCAAGCAGCTGATTTCGGACGCCTCTCCAGTGTTCTCGCAGCCGAGTCCAGTCTCTCCAGGGTCCAAACAGCTGACTTTTGACGCATATCCAGGGTCCAAGCAGCTGATTTCGGACGCCTCTCCAGTGTTCTCCCAAGTGACTTCGGACGCCTCTCCAGGGTCCTCACAGCTGAGTGATGTTTCTCTAGTGTTTTCGCAGCTGATTTCGGACGCCTCTCCAGGGTCCTCACAGCTGAGTGATGTTTCTCTAGTGTTTTCGCAGCTGATTTCGGACGCCTCTCCAGGGTCCTCACAGCTGAGTGATGTTTCTCTAGTGTTTTCGCAGCTAACCCCGGACGCCTCTCCAGGGTCCTCACAGCTGAGTGACGTTTCTCTAGTGTTTTCGCAGCTGACTTCGGACGCCTCTCCAGGGTCCTCGCAGCTGAATGACGTTTCTCCAGTGTTTTCGCAGCTGATTTCGGACGCCTCTCCAGGGTCCTCGCAGCTGAATGACGTTTCTCCAGTGTTTTCTCAAGTGACTTCGGACGCCTCTTCGCCAGGGTCCTCGCAGCTGACTCCGGACGCCTCTTCACCAGGGTCCTCGCAGCTGACTCCGGACACCTCTTCTCAAGGGTCCACGCAGCTGACTCCGGACGCCTCTTCTCAAGGGTCCACGCAGCTGACTCCGGACGCCTCTTCTCAAGGGTCCACGCAGCTGACTCCGGACGCCTCTTCGCCAGGGTCCTCGCAGCTGACTCCGGACGCCTCTTCTCAAGGGTCCACGCAGCTGACTCCGGACGCCTCTTCTCAAGGGTCCACGCAGCTGACTGCGGACGCCTCTTCTCAAGGGTCCACGCAGCTGACTCCGGACGCCTCTTCTCAAGGGTCCACGCAGCTGACTCTGGACGCCTCTTCTCAAGGGTCAACGCAGCTGACTCCCGAAGCCTCTTCGCCAGGCTCACCGCAGCTGACTCCCGAAGCCTCTTCGCCAGGCTCACCGCAGCTGACTCCCGAGGCCTCTTCGCCAGGCTCACCGCAGCTGACTCCCGAAGCCTCTTCGCCAGGCTCACCGCAGCTGACTCCCGAAGCCTCTTCGCCAGGCTCACCGCAGCTGACTCCCGAAGCCTCTTCGCCAGGCTCACCGCAGCTGACTCCCGAAGCCTCTTCGCCAGGCTCACCTCAGCTGACTCCCGAAGCCTCTTCGCCAGGCTCACCGCAGTTGATTTCTGTTCCCGAATTGGCGCATCCCGATGGCGCTCCTGTTCCCGAGTTGGCGCATCCCGATGGCGCTCCTGTTCCCGAGTTGGCGCATCCCGATGGCGCTCCTGTTCCCGAGTTGGCGCATCCCGATGGCGCTCCTGTTCCCGAGTTGGCGCATCCCGATGGCGCTCCTGTTCCCGAGTTGGCGCATCCCGATGGCGCTCCTGTTCCCGAGTTGGTGTCCTCCGACGCTCCTGTTCCCGAGTTGGTGTCCTCCGACGGCACTTCTGTTCCCGAGTTGGTGTCCTCCGACGGCACTTCTGTTCCCGAGTTGGTGTCCTCCGACGGCACTTCTGTTCCTGAGTTGGTGTCCTCCGACGGCACTTCTGTTCCTGAGTTGGTGTCCTCCGACGGCACTTCTGTTCCTGAGTTGGTGTCCTCCGACGGCACTCCTGTTCCTGAGTTGGCGCCCCCTGATGGCGCTCCTGTTCCAGAGTTGGTGTCCTTTGATGGTGCTTCTGTTCCCAAATTGGCGCCCTCCGATGGCGCTCTTGTTCCCGAGTCGGTGCCCCCTGATGGCACTCCTGTCTCCAAAGGCGCTCCTGTCAAGTCAGCACCCCCAGAGGGTGATCCTGGTTCTTTATCAGCACCCACCGACGGCGCTTCTGAACTTTTGTCATGCCTGCCTCAGAATTTTTTGAATGACTTCGAATTTGCCCCTCAAGGTCCAGGACCTCCTTTTTGTTTTGTATTTGGGCACGCCAGGAGTCGTGCCTTCGGGGAGGGGCCTACTGTCACGCTTGGAGCCTCAGGGTGATCCTGTGCTCCAGTGTGCCACGCCCTTCTCTCCCCAGTCTCCAGCCAGCCTCCCTCTCCTGATTGGTTAGCTGGGGCTAATTAGCCCCAGCTGCTACTATTTAGGAGAGGCTCAGGGAAAGGCTGGTTGGAGACTATTGCATGGTAACTCTGTTTGCGTCTGGGATCTCGGCTCCTGGTACTCTGTCTGTTTGCTCTGTTTGCTCTGTTTGCTCTGTTTGCTCTGTTTGCTCTGTCTGCTCTGTCTGCTCTGTCTGCTCTGTTTGACCTGTTTGACCTGTTTGACCTGTTTGACCTGTTTGACCTGTTTCGCCTGTTTAACCTGTTTAGCCTGTTTGTTTGCCCCGTTAGCCTGTTTAGCCCCGTTAGCCTGTTTAGCCTGTCCGTTAGCCTGTTTAGCCCCGTTAGCCTGTTTAGCCTGTCCGTTAGCCTGTTTAGTCTGTTTAGCCGGTTTAGTCTTTGTTTCGCCTGTCCGTTAGTCCTGTTCAGTCCTGTTCTGTCAGTTTACCCTGTCTTGTCTTTATTATTATTAAATATAGTTTCTGTCACACATCTCCGCGTTTGTGTCCGCCCCTCCTGTCCGTCTAGCCCACAAACCGTTACACTGACTAACAATGACTAATTAAAAAAATTAATTTTAGTTCAGATCGTTCTACAGAGTTTTTTTTATTTATGAAGCTCTGGTCATGAATTAACTTTTCTACAATATTATGTGAGTATAAAGAGAGAACGTGAAAGAAAAACAATGAAATGAAAATCTCAGCCCTGCAGAGATGTAAATATCACATTTGAATTTCCCATCACGAGACGTCAATGTAAAGCAGCAGAACTCGACTTCACTCCCTACAATGTTTCACCTCCCAACTCCCAAAATATTTACATGTTCAGGAAAGACTTTTACAGCCCCAGATCAGAAAAAGTTGGGACAGGATGTAAAATGTAAATAAATTAAAAACACAGAGTTTCTTACATTGACTTTGACGTTTATTTGGTGTCAGACAGGATGAACCTGAGATATTTAATCTTTTATCTGCTCAACTTCATTTAATTTGTTAACTTAATTAACATCCATTCCTGCATTTCAGGCCTGCAACACATTCCAAAAACAGTTGGGATGGAGCAATTTAGGGCTAGTAATGAGGTAAAACACTAAATAATGATGTGATGTGAACAGGTGATTGTGATCATGGTTCAGTACAAAAGCAGCATCCAGGAAAGGCTGAGAGTCTCTGATGAGTAAAGATGATCAGAGGATCCAGTTTGTCCACAAATGTGTGAGAAAATGATCGAAATGTTTAAAAACAATGAACATCAAAGAAAGATTGGAAGGGATTTGCATGTTCTCCCTCTACAGTGCAGAACATCATTAAACCATTCAAGGAATCAGGAGGAATTTCAGTGTTTCTCCTTCAAGAAGAACAAGACAAAATAAAAGCTGAAACACTAAATCACTCGCTCTCCTCGGGGCTGAAACCTCTTTTAAGTGGTGAAAAGGAACAACAACATTACACAGTGGTAAATGCTTTACTGTCCCAACTTTTTGTGGAATGTGTTGTAGGTCTGAAATGCATTTTCTAAATGATTTTTCTCATATTTTCAGCGTGAGATGAAGCTCATTCACCAAAAGCTGAATTTCTTATCACCCTTTTTAATAAATCTTTACCAGAGGTTCCAGTACTTGTGGACAGAACTGTAACTGGCTGATTAAGTACTTCTTACCTGCAGTTGTTAGAAGTTCTAAAACCAGAAGAAACCAGAAGAAATCAGACAGAGGTAAATATCTTGTACAGGGTGGTTTCACTTTTTAATATTTTGAGAAAGTTTTAAGATAAAAGCAGAAATTTTAGTTCACACATAGAGAAGAAGTTACATTACCAGCAGTTCCAACATTCTGTAAACCTGTTTAAACCTGCTGAGATCATGTGTGTCTTCCTGTTTCTGATGGTGATGTTGAGATGGTGGGTGGAGCTGCACTGGTTTTATAAAGAGAGAAACAGAGTTTTTGTGTTTATTCTGAACTGAACAGGGCATGCATTATCCTAACTAACCAACCCAAAGGTGAGTGGTTTAAAAATAATATTAAATAATATAGTTATTAGTAATAGTGTATATTTATATGTATTATATATTTATTATAATACACTGGCTCTTAAACAAAATAATATATTTTATTAACAGAACATGACCAGAGGATATGTAGATACCTCACAATTAACTTGTTGTACATCCTGTTTTAAAACTCTAAAACAATACTTCATATTGATTCTCATTAGCAATGGGTGTGAAGCACCTAAACTAATTCAGAGGGGTGTCTAAATACTTTTGGTCATATATTGTAGTTCAGGCTAATGTGATTAAACTGCTGTAGGTAGTGTAATTAACAAACATGATTAAATCTGTAGATGTGTGTAGTAAAAACAGAAGTAAAATCTTACTGAACATGTAGATATTTGTACTGATTTGTACTTTTATTTACTACTAAATACTGAGGGCACTTTTACGTTTCTTGCTACTACAGTAAGTGGGTAGAAATAAGTCTGGAACCCAGGATAACATGTCAGTGAGTCAGTGGATCTGCTGAATTTAGTGTAACTGAGGTACATTTCTAACACTGCTTCAAATCTTTAATCAAATATTAAACCAAAAAAAAAGAAAACCTGAGTTATTTTACATGAATATTTGATTTATTTAAAGAAAAAAGGCCGCTCAGGTGGCACAGCGGTAAAAACACGCGCTCCAACCAGAGCTGGATCTTGAGTACGTCGTATCGAATCCATCTCTGCCTCACCGGCTCGAGGCTGAGTGGCAATATGAACAACGATTGGCCTGTTGTTCAGTTGGGGGGGCGGGACAAAGAGCCGGATGTGGGTCCCTCTCTGTCTGAATGGCAGTTACGACCTCTGCTGGCTGATTTGAGGCGCCTGCACAGAGATGAGGATGGAGTGCTCTTAGGGTGTGTCTCTCCGCATGCAACGCTAGGTGACGCCAAACTCGTCAATGTGTGGGTGGCAAAATGCATACGGCTTGCTGCTCATGTGTCAGAGGGAATGTGGGTTAGCTTCGATCTCCTCGGTCAGGGCAGGGTCCGGCATAGACAGAGAGGATGTACGATTGGACACGGTAAAAAGAGGGAGAAAAAGGGGTAAAATAATTAAAAAAAAAAAAAAGTTATCCAACACCAACTGGCCCAGTGTGAAAAATGTAACGGTGTTTAATAGACTGAATGCAGCTCAGTAGAATCTAAACATTACCAAATAGAATCTTTCATACGTCATCATGAATTTCTAAGTCTTTTATTGAAATTCTCAAACACAGAATAAAGCAATAAGCCACGAGAGACCGTGCGTTACTGCGATTTTATGATAAAATCTCGAGTGGCTTATTGCTTTTATAAAATGGCGCTCAACATAAAATATAATAAAATGCAATAATGTTCAATTTATTAATAAAAACACTTACAAAAAGCATTCTTCCATGAAATCATCTAGTCCGTTAACAGTGTTGCTAGGCAACATGAGCGCGAACATAACATTCACTTTTTCTTCTCAGTGGCGTATTAATATGGAATGATGTGAGGTGGTCATAGGTGTGCATTTATCTGAGATTTTACAACGGCTTCGAACGCGGCTCAGCCAATCAGATTTTAGGACCGGAACTATCCGTTTATAAAACTAGTTTTAACAATACTAAACCTTCTTGGAAGTGACCCCCACCTACTAACATTCCTCCAGTAACTCATCCAGTCTCAGCAAGTCACTGGATCTTGAAGACTGGCTTGTTTCAGATAACGTCAGAATTCCTGATTCCTCTAATAGAAAGAGACAAAATAGAATTAATGGGAGAGTTTCTAGGTGATTCCACCGCTAACCAAGAGGAACATGACGGCTTATCTTACAGAAACACATAGATTTTAGTTTAGGGGCGGCCGGGCGGGGTTTACTACTGTATCATCTTTTTACAGTGCTCTGTATTGATCTGGTAACTTAATACACTGGTTGTTTGAAAAGACCATCTGCTCAACAGTCCAGAATCTCCGTTCTCGTACTTCATTGGAATGAGAAGAAATATTTTAATTAATGTTTTATTTACAATTCACAGGAAGTGAAGAAAATCCAGAAGCTCTAATATTGATCCATCATTTTTAACGGGAAGCTGTGCGACTGATTGCAGAATATCAGTGAGAATTTCCAGTGATTTTATTATGTTTTGTTTTTGTATTTTTCTATTTCAAATTATAAATTTAAAATTAATTATATTTTGCAAAATTTGCTGCTACAGTTTAAGATCATGACTGTGTCTCATTAAAGTCCAAAATCACATGATTTGATGAGTTTGGTGTGAAGGAACCGCAGTGGCCATCTGATACCCCTTCTGGCTCTGTTCCAGTTTCCAACTTGATCTGAACCGGTTCTGCATGTTTCCACCAAAAAAAAAGGTTCCAGACAGCGAACCAGCATCTAATTTGGCACCACAGATTACTGGGTCTTTCAGCATGAACCGTGACGTCATCGGTGGGCGTGGTCCCAGCGTAGAGGTTTAAGTGCTTTTACATGAGAAGCTGTAACACTGCTGTACTGGTGCGCTGGTGTCTCGTATGGAGCTTGATGCTGCACCTCCATCTTTTAAAGTTCACCTGATTACATTTTGACCAAGGTTCGAAGAAACCTGAACAGAACCGGTTTAAGAACCAGAACCAGAGTTCTTTCGGTGGAAAAGTGCTAACAGAGCCCTGATGTAAATAGAGCCCAAATATAAATGGGAATGGTGATTGTGAGCCAGGTCTGTTATCCAACATGTCCAACAATTGTTTTTAGCAGTTGTTACACAATTTAGTGTTAAATGTTAATATGTAATTTTTTGATAAATGCTTAAAAAATATTAAGTTAATAATAATAATAATAATTATTATTATTATAATAATAACTTTTCTTTAGGAAGAAAACAGTGAAAGCAGTAAAACTACGATTATAAAAGAAGGACGTGACAACAGATACGTCATCAGGAGTAACAGTGAGTCATTTTTAGCACTAAATAGTAATAAATGTTGTTATAAATGTTTATGTGAATGTATAATATGTGTTTATTTGATACAGAGATGAGATCTGCTACAATAAATCTGCTGAAACCCTGGATCAAGCGGCAAATTATTGTCGTGGACAGTAATAATCCACATCCCATCCAGCACATCACTGGACTGAAGACAAACTGGATGTTGAGGCAGAGATTCGGTGAGAAAATGGGTTCTATCGTAGTCGGTATTCTAGCAGTAGTACAGTAATAATAGTAGCGGCAGTACATTTACATTTTTTTAGCATTTAAGAGAGATAAGATAATCCTTTATTAGTCCCACAGTGGGGAAATTCACGGTGTTGCAGCAGCGAAGGGACAGTACGCACAATAAGCGGTACAATATATAACAATAAAGACATTTTCAATATTTTAAAAATATTAAAGCTCTGAAAAATATTTACAAATAATTACATATAATTGCACATGGGAAAAGTATTGCACATTGTAATAATTTCACATGGTTATGGATGATTTAAGTGTGTGTGATCTGTCTGGAGCAGTGCTGGTTATATAATCTAATAAACGGCAGCAGGAAGGAAGGACCTGCAATACCGCTCTTTCCCACATTTAGGGTGAATCAGTCTGTCGCTGAAGGGGCTACTGTTTGGCTCCAGCTGCACAATATTTAAAAGGTGCACTGGAGCACAGACGTTGGGAACTATTTTGACTTTGGGTTGCTTTGGACTTCCTTGTTGGCTTGGTTCTGGTCTGTATGACTCGTCTCTCGTCTTTCTCTTCAGGTTAAGTCATGTTTATAGCTCATGTGAAGTCTTTCTTGTTTATAGCTCATGTGAAGTCATGTTTATAGCTCATGCTCCTAGTGTTTAGCCCATGCTCCTAGTGTTTCCTAGTGTTTAGCTCATGCTCCTAGTGTTTAGCTCATGCTCCTAGTGTTTAGCTCATTTTCCTAGTGTTTAGCTCTTGTTACTAGTCAGTGTTTAATTATTAATAAAGTCTTGTATACATCTCTGCGTGTGTGTCCGCCCCTTCGTCTTGCCTTAGCCCCCATTTGTGACCGCTACCCAGTGCTGCCAGAGCCTCATGCATGGGGTGGGTGTCATTTTTCAGCATGGATGGCAGCTTGGCTAACATCCTCCTGTCTCCCACCGCCTGCACTGGGTCTAAGGGGCTCCCCAGGACAGAGCCGGCCCTCTTAATAAGTTTGTTCAGTCTCTTCTTGTCTGCTGTAGAGATGCTGCTGCCCCAGCATACCACTCCATAAAAGATGGCTGATGCCACCACTGTATCAAAGAATGTTCTCAGGAGTGCCCCCCGCACTCCAAATAACCGCAGTCTCCTGAGTAGGTCGAGTCTGCTCTGACCTTTTTTATAAAGTGCGTTAGTAGTAACTGACCAGTCCAGTTTGTTGGTGAGGTGAACACCCAGGTACTTATAAGAGTCCACTCTCTCAATGTCCATTCCCTGGATGTTCACTGGTGGCAGGGGGTGTCTGCACCTACGGAAATCCACCACCAGTTATTTGGTCTTCCCAGCGTTTATCTGGAGGTGGTTCTGCAGACACCAGTCCACAAAGTCCTGGATCAGTTCTCTGTACTCGCTGTCCTGGTCATTAGTTATGAGTCCAACAGTCGCCGACTCATCAGAGAACTTCTGGAGGTGACAGTCCGGTGAGCTGTACATGAAGTCAGCCATGTACAGGGTGAAGAGGAACGGTGCCAGGACCGTTCCCTGAGGGGCCCCTGTGCTGCTGACCACCATATCAGACACACAGTCCCGTGCCCTCACATACTGTGGTTGGTTGGTGAGGTAGTCCAGTATCCAGTTTGACAGGTGACTGTCCACTCCAACATATTCCAGTTTGTCCTTCAGGAGCCCCAGCTGTGTGGTGTTAAAAGCACTGGAGAAATGGAAGAAGGTGATTCTCACAGTGCTCCCAGGTTTCTCCAGGTGAGAAAGAGCTCTGAGTAGAAGATAGATGATGGCTTCATCCACTCCGACACCAGGCTGGTAGGCAAACTAAAGAGGGTCCATGGATGGGCTCACCAGAGTACGGAGATGGGTAAGAACCAGCCTCTCCAGCGTCTACATCAGATGTGAAGTCAGTGCCACCGGCCTGTAGCTGTTGAGGTCCTTTGGATGCTGCGTTTTTGGCACAGGTACCCTTCCACAGCTTTCCACAGCTGTGGTACCCTTCCCAGTTTCAGGCTCATGTTGAACATGTGCTCAACTACCCCGCACAGCTGATCTGCACAGGACTTGAGGAGCCTGGCGCTAATGCCATCTGGACCTGCAGCTTTCTTCACTTTGATTTTCCTCAGCTCATTCCTCACCTGGGCCATTGTGAATTACGGATTGGAGCAGGGGGGCTGGGTGCTGGATTGTGTGAAAGGTTAAAGTTAAAGTTGCCAGCAGGTGAACCAGTGGGGGGTGGCTGTGAGTTGAAAGTTGTGGATAAGGGCGTGAGTGTGAGAGAGGGGGGAGGGCAGTTTGCTGGTAGTGCCACAGAAGGGGGGTTTAGCTATAATGTCTGTGTAGGGGGAGGGACAGGTGAGTGATCAAATCGGTTAAAGAACAGGTTGAGGTCGTTCATCCACTTCTGGTCCCCCACCACCTGGGAGTCGGGCAGTTGTGGCCAGAGATGGTTTAAAGGCCTTTCCAAACTCCGCTGACATTGTTCTGCTGTAATTGTTCTTCTAGCTTTCTCCTGTAGCAGGCTTTCCCCTCCCTGATCTTCCTTCTCAGTTCTCTCTGCACAGCTTTCAGCTCGTCCTTATCACCTAATTTAAAGGTTCTCTTTTTCTTTTTTAAGAGAGCCTTTATGTCAGGATTTATCCATGGCTTATTATTGGAGAAACACCGAACAGTCTTGGTTGGGACAGTGTTCTCCACACAGGAGTTGACATAATCCGTAATGCAATGAGTGAGACTGTCACTGTCCTCCCCATTAGGGTCACACAGTTCTTCCCACAGAGCCTCTTCAGTCTCCTTAGACCATTTCTTTACTGTGCGGGTGACTGCTGGATCTCTGTGCACAAGGGGTTTGTACACAGGCAGAAGATGAACTCGATTGTGATCAGATCTTCCAAGGGGAGGGAGAGGTGATGAGTTATAAGCCTCCTTTGTGTTGGCATAAAACAAGTCCAGTATTTTATTGTCTCAGGTGTGGCAGGTTACATATTGGGTCAAGTTGGACAGAGTGGAGGATGGAGAAACATGATTAAAGTCTCCTGAGATAAGAATGAGGGCTTGTGGGTGCTGTGTCAGCTGAGTGCAGGATGTCACAAGCAGCGTCAGCGTTAGCAGAGGGCGGGACACGCAGCTATCGCGATAACGTGCGAGAATTCCCTCGGGAGATAGTACGGTCTCATGCCAACGGTTAACAGTTTAATGTTCTTACAGCAGATTTGTTCCTTAATAGCGATGTGCCCAGAGTTACACCATCTGTCATTCACAAATACTGCCAGTCCTCCTCCCTTCCTCTTACCGCTCTCCGTTGTCCTGTCCGCTCGGATGAGATGAAAGCCGTCCATATATACGAGTGTGTCCCGAATGAGCGTGTTCAGCCATGACTATGTAAACACCATAACGCTACACTCCCGATACTCCCTCTGATGCCGCGTTAGTGCCGTCAGCTCGTCCATCTTATTGGTGAGAGATCTTACATTCCCCATAACGATGGAAGGAAGAACCGGTTTATAACGTCTCCTTCTATTTAGCAGACGGTTTTATCCAAAGAGACTTACAATATAAGCAGTTGAGGGTTAAGGGCCTTGCTCAAGGGTCCAACAGTGGCAACCTGGCAGTGGTGGGGTTTGAACCAGCAACCTTCAGCTTTCTAGTCCAGTACCTTAACCACTAGGCTACAACTGCCCTAAGAAGTAAGAGCAGTAGAAGTACAAGTAAAATTAGCATTAGTAGCAGTAAAAAGCAGTTGCTCTGTACTGCGCAACCTCCGAGCCTCTAGTCTCGCTCGACTTGATCCTCCACCCAGAACTCAAGGAAGACGAACATCAAGGTTCTTCTCTGTACTGGCACCCAAATAGTGGTGGAATGAACTTCCTAAGAACTGAGTATCTTGCTGTCTTTTAAAAATGATTAAAAACTTTCATCACCTCTTTACTGAACACTTAAGCTGACTTGTACTTACTTATGCTCTTATTCATTTCTTTAAAAAAAAAAAAACACTTTAGTTCTAACAGGGTTTCAGCAGATTTGTGTTCTTGGACTGTTGTACTTAAACTAGAGTAATGAGATGTTCACTATGGAAGCTCTTCTGTACGTCGCTCTGTATAAGAGCGTCTGCTAAATGCTGAAAATGTAAATGTAAAAACTTTAGACTGTAGATTATAGTGGTAGCTAATATTGTATTGGCTGCTTTAATTACATGTAGGGTTACTAAAATCATTATCAAATTTTCATTTTCATTAAACACTTGTCCTGCTCAGGGTTGCATTGGGTCCAGTTCACCTTGAAACTCATGAGGTCATAAAAGGGGTTACATTATAGTTTAAACATTGTGCAGAAATGTTGTTATTAATGTATAGTATGTCTTTATTTGATACAGAGATGAGATCTGCTGAATTGAACATGGTGGAACCGAGGATCGATCAGCAAATTATTGTCGTGGACAGTAATAATCCACATCTGATCCAGCACATCACTGAACCCCAGACAAACTGGATGTTGCAGCAGAACGCCACATTTGACACTAATTATATCCACAGGGAACCACAGTGCTCAAGAGTCGGGCAAGAATTGAGTAAAAAATTATGTACTGTCATATTTGGTTTTCTAGCAGTAGCAATAACACTAGTAGCAGTAGCAGTAGTAGCAGCAGCAGTAGTAACAGCAGTAGCAGCAGTACCAGAAGCAGCAGTAGTAGTAGCAGCAGTAGTAGTAACAGCAGTAGCAGCAGCAGCAGCAGCAGCAGTAGTAGTAGCAGCAGTAGTAACAGTAGCAGCAGCAGTAGTAGCAGTACCAGGAGTAGCAGCAGTAGTAGCAGTAGCAAAAGCAGCAGTAGGAGTAGCAGTAGTAGCAGCAGTAGTAACAGCAGTAGCAGCAGTACCAGAAGCAGCAGTAGTAGTAGCAGCAGTAGTAGTAACAGCAGTAGTAGCAGCAGCAGCAGCAGCAGTAGTAGTAGCAGCAGTAGTAACAGTAGCAGCAGCAGTAGTAGCAGTACCAGGAGTAGCAGCAGTAGTAGCAGTAGCAAAAGCAGCAGTAGGAGTAGCAGTAGTAGCAGCAGTAGTAGTAGTTGCAGCAGTAGTAGCAGTAGCAAAAGCAGCAGTACGAGTAGCAGCAGTAGTAGCAAGAGCAATAGTAGCAGCAGTAGTAGCAGCAGTAGTAGCAGTACCAGAAGCAGCAGTAGCAGCAGTAGCAGCAGCAGCAGTAGTAGTTGCAGCAGTAGTAGCAGTAGCAAAAGCAGCAGTAGGAGTAGCAGCAGTAGTAGCAAGAGCAATAGTAGCAGCAGTAGTAGCAGCAGTAGTAGCAGTACCAGAAGCAGCAGTAGTAGTAGTTGCAGCAGTAGTAGCAGTAGCAGAAGCAGCAGTAAGAGTAGCAGTAGCAGCAGCAGCAGTAGTAGTTGCAGCAGTAGTAGCAGTAGCAAAAGCAGCAGTAGGAGTAGCAGCAGTAGTAGCAAGAGCAATAGTAGCAGCAGTAGTAGCAGTAGCAGCAGCAGCAGCAGTAGTAGCAGTAGCAAAAGTAGCGGCAGCAGTAGCAGCAGAGGGATTTATGATACTCATAGACAGTGTGCAACTAATTGGGAGGTGGATATCACAGCAAGTGAATGATTAGGGTGGAATCTGATTTGACGTGGGAACTGGTTCCTAATGGTGATTCAGTGGTTGCAGCTGGTGGTAGAAGCAGGATGTTACAGTAGATTTAATTTCATTTAAAATAAAATAAATGCAGAGCTGCACTGTTACCACAATTCAATATTTGTTAATAATCACTGCAGTGGGAATTTTATTCATTATTTGATTATAAATAAATGTATTTATTTATTTATTTATTTATTTATTTATTTATTTATTTATTCATTTATTTATTTATTTACATTATTTGATGATAAAATCAACAGTTTTATCCACTGATTATTTATTTCACTTATTATTGTTACACAATGAAATGATTTCATCAATTTAAAATGAATACAAATAATGTACTAATAAATAAATAATCCTGTAGATTATAGAGGGAACTGATTCTGTTTGATGTTTTTAATTGTATACAAACTTATTATCATTGTTATCATTCATTTATTCATGTTTTATTTTTTTTGTGTAATAATAATAATAATAATAATAATAATTCAGGGTTTAAATTATAGAATTTCTGTTTTTACAGAATTAGAAAAATAAAATAAACTTCTGACAATTTTCACAGCAGGCTGAATAAAGATACAAACTTTAATGTGAATGATTTCTGAATAAACAAGTTTACTGTAGTAACTAACAAGTAAAATATCAATAATCTACTGTAAAAATGTTCATTACTCTTCCCCAGAAAGATTGTAAAAGAAGTTGTGAGTGTTAGGGTTTCCTGTGACAGCTGGCGAACCAAGGTCCACTTTCCAGCGTAGCCGGCGATACAGAACCCTGGGTAAAAGACGTTTAAATACCAAACGCCCTAATCAGTGCTGACAGCCTGCAGCTGACTCTGCCTTATTTAAGCCCTTTGATGCACAAGCTAATCAAACGTCTTCTAATGCACAACATGGGTCAAAAACGACCCATATTCATTTCCTATGTTATTTCATGTATTGCTGAGTATCTTCTTGGTATATATTTTGAAATCAATTTATTTTACCATTTATTGTCCCAAGTGTTTATTACACATCTTGTTTTTGATAATCTTTAATCATTATTTTAATTTTTATTTATTTACTTCATGAACAAAAAACAGTTTTTGTGTTACTACATCAGCTTTACACACATGGGTCGAAAATGACCCATGTCTGCCAGTGTGATTAAATAAAATGAAAACACACTGTAATAATATATTTATTAAAATTAACACTGATATTGAACTGTAGTGAAGAGTGGTGAACGTGACTGAACGTAAAACTGATGAGATCATATAGATACAGCACAAATTGGTGCACTGGGAACACCAGCTAGTGACATTTTGGTAGCTGGGCAGATTTAATCAGGGTGTTAGCAGTGAAGATTATGAAGGCATTGAGGGTGGCAGCATCCAACATATTGCACCAGAGCCCCATGGGCCACCTCTGTGTTCTCCGCTTACAAGGTGTGAACCATCTGATCCATTCTGTCCACCTTTTGTTTTGTTATAGTACTGGATGGATCAGATGGTTGGCACGTTGGAAGTGGAAAACACAGAAGGTATGGTACACTGTAAAAAGTAAAACATTGCTGTCGTTCATTTAATGTTTTTTTTCTAATTAAAATAGTTGAAAATTATTAGTTTGCTTGTTTGAATTCGACTTCTTAATTTATATCTACAGTTTAAACCTGTTTTTTTTATATTGATACAGTGTAAAATGTCAGATTGACTTTAAATTACAATTATTTATTTAATTAGGGCAAGTTTTTAGCTTGAGCAAGATTTGCGCATGCGCAAACACGCCCGGACCTGTCGGTTAATTTCGTCAGTTGTGTCAACCACTTCAGGAGAAATAGCCAAATTGATACAGGTAAGAAAAAAAAAACTTTTATAACAAGTTTATAAAAAATGTATATGATTAACATTATTTTAAGTTTATTTGCTGTTATTTGAACCTTAAAGTTGTTTGTTTGACGGCCTATTTTATAACAACCCTTCTGCTTGTGAACTGTTAGCTTTCTAAAGGCATCGTTACAGCTAAATTACCAAAATAAAACGCATTTCCTCTGTTAAATGTTATCACGAGCTAATGTTATTTGTGACCGAGCTACAAACCATAAAAGTCTATTTAACTGTAGCTGAGAGCGGCTCTATTGCGTTTTTTTTACCGAATGTTAGGGGTGCAGTTGGCACCTAATTTGTTTATTTGTAAATTAAATAGTTTGTAGGTCTGTGAATATGAATATGGGTATGTATAACTCGGTGAATATGAATATAACGTTTATATGTCTGTGAATATGAAAATGGCGCTTTATAACTCGGTGAATATGAATACGTTTATATCTCTGTGAATATGAAAAGAGAACAGATCTTTGACAGGAAAGATTTTCACCTATGCTTACATAAATACACCCAGAGACTGTAATATCACCTGCCTTTGTTACTAAAAGATTTTCTGCCTCCTTCAATAAAATGTTGAGTGTACAAGTAGTGGAAATGTAAGGAGACTGTTGGTCTGTGTCCATGTGTTCTTCTAGTTGTCCTCATATTGCTGTTTTTTTTTATTTTGTGCGATATTCAGGAAAATGAGTGTGAGGAGCTGGATCAGGCAACCATGGCAATATACAGTGTATCACAAAAGTGAGTACACCTCTCACATTTCTGCAGATATTTAAGTATATCTTTTCATGGGACAACACTGACAAAATGACACTTTGACACAATGAAAAGTAGTCTGTGTGCAGCTTATATAACAGTGTAAATTTATTCTTCCCTCAAAATAACTCAAAATACAGCCATTAATGTCTAAACCATCGGCAACAAAAGTGAGTACACCCCTAAGAGACTACACCCCTAAATGTCCAAATTGAGCACTGCTTGTCATTTTCCCTTCAAAATGTCATGTGACTCGTTAGTGTTACTAGGTGCATAGGGAGCAGGTGTGTTCAATTTAGTAGTACAGCTCTCACACTCTCTCATACTGGTCACTGAAAGTTCCAACATGGCACCTCATGGCAAAGAACTCTCTGAGGATCTTAAAAGACGAATTGTTGCGCTACATGAAGATGGCCAAGGCTACAAGAAGATTGCCAACACCCTGAAACTGAGCTGCAGCACAGTGGCCAAGATCATCCAGCGTTTTAAAAGAGCAGGGTCCACTCAGAACAGACCTCGTGTTGGTCGTCCAAAGAAGCTGAGTGCACGTGCTCAGCGTCACATCCAGCTGCTGTCTTTGAAAGATAGGCGCAGGAGTGCTGTCAGCATTGCTGCAGAGATTGAAAAGGTGGGGGGTCAGCCTGTCAGTGCTCAGACCATACGCCGCACACTACATCAAATTGGTCTGCATGGCTGTCACCCCAGAAGGAAGCCTCTTCTGAAGTCTCTACACAAGAAAGCTCGCAAACAGTTTGCTGAAGACATGTCAACAAAGGACATGGATTACTGGAACCATGTCCTATGGTCTGATGAGACCAAGATTAATTTGTTTGGTTCAGATGGTCTCAAGCATGTGTGGCGGCAATCAGGTGAGGAGTACAAAGATAAGTGTGTCATGCCTACAGTCAAGCATGGTGGTGGGAATGCCATGGTCTGGGGTTGCATGAGTGCAGCAGGTGTTGGGGAGTTACATTTCATTGAGGGACACATGAACTCCAATATGTACTGTGAAATACTGAAGCAGAGCATGATCCCCTCCCTCCGGAAACTGGGTCGCAGGGCAGTGTTCCAGCATGATAATGACCCCAAACACACCTCTAAGACGACCACAGCTTTATTGAAGAGGCTGAGGGTAAAGGTGATGGACTGGCCAAGCATGTTTCCAGACCTAAACCCAATAGAACATCTTTGGGGCATCCTGAAGCGGAAGGTGGAGGAACGCAAAGTCTCGAATATCCGCCGGCTCCGTGATGTCGTCATGGAGGAGTGGAAAAGCATTCCAGTGGCAACCTGTGAAGCTCTGGTAAACTCCATGCCCAGGAGAGTTAAGGCAGTTCTGGAAAATAATAATGGCCGCACAAAATATTGACACTTCAGGAACTTTCACTAAGGGGTGTACTCACTTTTGTTGCTGGTGGTTTAGACATTAATGGCTGTATATTGAGTTATTTTGAGGGAAGAATAAATTTACACTGTTATATAAGCTGCACACAGACTACTTTTCATTGTGTCAAAGTGTCATTTTGTCAATGTTGTCCCATGAAAAGATATACTTAAATATCTGCAGAAATGTGAGGGGTGTACTCACTTTTGTGATACACTGTATGTCTCCACAAACGAGGATCCTCTCCATCCAGCCAAAGCCGCAAAGATATTCATCGAGCGAACGGAGGTCCTGAGTGAGTTGCCATCAGTTGCAATGGCTTTTGCCATGTTGTTTGGGCTCATATACGCACTCAACCTAAGGTATCCTAAAAAACTGCAATTCACATTTGAATTTGTGCAAAAAGTCCTGATGGAGCTTGAGGCAAAAAAGATTACAGCAAAAGTTAATAGACTGAGCATTCAGCTGTACAGAACAGAGTAAACAGCAATTAACTGCACTGGCTTGATTGGTTTTATTTTGTCATTGTTGTTTTTTATTTTGTTTCTACAGCCAAATTTTGATAACTTTGTAATTTTGATATGACGTAGCAGCTATCTACAACCCCAAATCAGAAAAAGTTGGGACAGCATGAAAAACGCTAATAATAATAAAAAACACTGTTTCTTACATTTACTTTAATTTGATTGCAGACAGGATAAACCTGAGATATTTGATGTTTTGTCTGTTCAACTTCATTTATTAATAAACATCCATTCCTGCAGTTTAGGCCTGTAACACATTCCATAAAAAAGGATTTATTACTTTGTAATGTTGCCTTTCCTTTTCACCACTTAAAGACATTTTGGCACAGAGGGTACCGAGCAATTTAGTGTTTCAGCTTTTGTTTGTTTATTAGGATTTTAATGTCATGTTTTACACTTTGGTTACATTCATGACAGGAACGGTAGTTACTCAATACACAAGATTCATCAGTTCACAAGGTTCTATTAAACACAGTCATGGACAATTTAGTATCTCCAATTCACCTCACTTGTTACGGGACAGTGCCGCCACGTGTTATGTTGGGATAGGGAAGTATTGGAAAAAGTAGGATTTGAACCGGGGTCACTGGTGTGGAAGAGCAACGCTCTACCCAGTACTCTATGGGGAGTGTAAGAGTGCTTAAAATAAAATGGTAGCAGGACAGAATATACCTGCCCAGACTACAACTGACCACGTAGACCATGGGAATGTAATAATCACAACTTAGATACTGGGTCTCGAACCCTTCCTGGGGGTGTTCTGAACAGCCGAAAGGCTGACGCTCTAACCACTGCACCACCGGCTGAGGGTGGGCAGGTGGGACAGGAGGTGGAGCCTCGCCCTTGGAGGGATTGGTTAGCTGTTGAATGGCCAACATCAGTTCTTGCATACGTTGGGCCAATTGACTTAACGACTCTTCATGCTTGCCCAACCGGGCCCCCTGAGCCGTTATGGCTTGCTGCAATGCAGCCCTGCCTGCTAAGTCCATATCTGGTAGAGTCTTACTGTTACGGGGCGGTGCCGCCATGTGTTGTGTTTCCCAGATGTCAGTAACCACCTGGGTGGACCCAAAAGCAGATAGGGAAGTATTGGAAAAAGTGGGATTTGTACTGGGGTCGCTGGTGTGGAAGAGCAACGCTCTACCCAGTACTCTATGGGGAGTGTAAGAGTGCTTGTGACTTTGTGACTTTTATCCAATGATAGGGGATAAAAGAAAGAAAAAATAATAATAATAAACACATAAAATTAAATGGTAGCAGGACAGAATATACCTGCCCAGACTACAACTGACCACGCAGATAAAAGGTAAAAGAAAGAAAACAGCCACAGGAATGTAATAATCACAACTTAGATACTGGGTCTCGAACCCTTCCTGGGGGTGTTCTGAACAACCGAAAAACCACTGCGCCACCGGCTGAGCTAAGGAAAACGTAGCTTCTAGAACTTAGAAGGATCAAAGCCGAAAAAGGCGGGAAAATAGAAACAAAGGATGCCAAACAAACTTAGGACTAACAAAGGAAAACAACCTGGCAAGCTACCCACTGGCCGTTGGGTAGTCTTGTCAGAACTAAGATGGAAACCTCAGCAAAGGTGTGAGGAGATAACTAAAGAAATATCTTTTTTAATATTTGTCTTTTAAAGTTTCTTTAAGCTATAAAGGAAGATAGACAGAGCCAAGGGGGTACTGGTTCCCTACAAGGCGAGAAAAAAGAGAAGGCAGTAAAAAGGTTCCTTCAAGGAGAGATACCAATTACCGGCGAGGTCTGGTTTCTATATGCAAACGCAAGACTCTGTGCCGAGTGAACTGGGCAAGGGCCTTATAATCAATCAAGCTATTTATCACTGGGTGCAGAGCGCGGTCTCCCTCTGGTGGCGGGAGGATGGCAGTGCGGGCGGCCCCTTACATCACTTGCATGTATTTTGACTGTGGGAGGAAACCGGAGCACCCGGAGGAAACCCACGCGGACACGGGGAGAACATGCAAACTCCACATAGAAAGGACCCGGACCGCCCCGTCTGGGGATCAAACCCAGGACCCTCTTGCTGTGAGGCGACAGTGGTACACACTTTGCAAGTGAGGTGAATTGGAGACACTAAATTGTCCATGACTGTGTTTGATATTAAACTTGTGAACTGATGAATCTTGTGTAATGAATAACTACCGTTCCTGTCATGAATGTAACCAAAGTGTAAAACATGACGTAAAAATCCTAATAAAAACACATAACAAACCATGATTACAATCACCTGTTGACATCACCTGTTTGGAATCACATCATTATTTAGGTTTTTCACCTCATTACTAAACTGCCACTTTCCCAACATTTTGTGGAATGTGTTACAGGCCTGAAATGCAGGAATGGATGTACAGTGGGGCCAAAAAGTATTTAGTCAGCCACTGATTGTGCAGGTTCTCCTACTTAGAAAGATGAGAGAGGTCTGTAATTTTCATCATAGCTACACTTCAACTATGAGAGACAAAATGAGAAAAAAAATCCAGTAAATCACATTGTAGGATTTTTAAAGAATTTATTTGTAAATTATGGTGGAAAATAAGTATTTGGTCAATAACAAAAGTTCAACTCAATACTTTGTAACATAACCTTTGTTGGCAATGACAGAGGTGAAACGTTTCCTGTAAGTCTTCACCAGGTTTGCACACACTGTAGCTGCTATTTTGGCCCATTCCTCCATGCAGATCTCCTCTAGAGCAGTGATGTTTTGGGGCTGTCGCTGGGCAACACGGACTTTCAACTCCCTCCACAAATTTTCTATGGGGTTGAGGTCTGGAGACTGGCTAGGCCACTCCAGGACCTTGAAATGCTTTTTACGGAGCTACTCCTTCGTTGCCCGAGCGGTGTGTTTGGGATCATTGTCATGCTGGAAGACCCAGCCACGTTCCATCTTCAATGCTCTCACTGATGAAAGGAGGTTTTGGCTTAAAATCTCACGATACATGGCCCCGTTCATTCTTCCCTTAACACGGATCAGTCGTCCTGTCCCCTTTGCAGAAAAACAGCCCCAAAGCATGATGTTTCCACCCCCATGCTTCACAGTAGGTATGGTGTTCTTGGGTTCTTCTTCTTCCTCCAAACACGACGAGTTGAGTTTTTACCAAAAAGTTCCATTTTGGTTTCGTCTGACCACATGATATTCTCCCAATCCTCTTCTGGATCATCCATATGCTCTCTGGCAAACTTCAGATGGGCCTGGACATGTACCGGCTTAAGCAGGGGGACATGATTTGAGTCCCTCTCGGCGTAGTGTGTTACTGATGGTAGCCTTTGTTACTTTGGTCCCAGCTCTCTGCAGGTTATTCATCAGGTCCCTCCGTGTAGTTCTGGGATTTTTGCTCACCGTTCTCATGATCATTTTGACCTTGCGTGGGGCTCCAGATCGAGGGAGATTATCAATGGTCTTGTATGTCTTCCATTTTCTTACAATTGCTCCCACAGTTGATTTATTCACACCAACCTGCTTGCCTATTGTAGATTCACTCTTCCCAGCCTGGTGCAGGTCTACAATTTTCTTCCTGGTGTCCTTCGACAGCTCTTTGGTCTTGGCCATGGTTGAGTTTGGAGTCTGACTGTTTGAGGCTGTGGACAGGTGTCTTTTATACAGATAACGAGGTCAAACCGGTGCCATTAATACAGGTAACGAGTGGAGGACAGAAGAGCTTCTTAAAGAATAAGTTACAGGTCTGTGAGAGCCAGAAATCTTGCTTGTTTGTTATTGACCAAATACTTATTTTCCAGTATAATTTACAAATAAATTCTTTAAAAATCCTACAATGTGATTTCCTGGATTTTTTTTCTCATTTTGTCTCTCATAGTTGAAGTGTAGCTATGATGAAAATTACAGACCTCTCTCATCTTTCTACGTAGGAGAACCTGCACAATCAGTGGCTGACTAAATACTTTTTGACCCCGCTGTATTATGGTTATCTCGGCCTGTATCCCACAAAAACACCATACACTTCATGCTCACCACAACGATGACGAGCCTGGTATTATACTTTACCGGGAGGAGCTTGGACTGGATTGGGTGTCGTGAATACCACAGATACACAAATTATTGCTAACAAAATAAGTAAACTACTGTGTCACACTTTGAGCCTCTGTGTGCTCTGGTGCTACTGTGTGCCACGCCTCTCTCTTTTCAGTCTCCTGCCACACCCCTGTTCCTGATTGGTTCCCTCTGACTTCTATTTAAGAGGTGCGCTGGAGCACAGACTTTGGGAACTATTTTTGTTGCTGACTCTGTTTTGCTTGGCAGTTTTCTTATCCCTGTTTTGCTCATTGTGCCTAGCTCTGTCTTATCCGATCAGTTTGTTTTGTTTGATAGCCCTGTTAAGTTTTGTTTTGTTCTGTTCAGCCCTGTTTAGCCTCAGTTAGCTTGTTTAGCTTCAGTTAGCCTTGATAGCCTCTTTATCCTTGTTTAGCTGTGTTTAGTTTTGTTTAGCTTCGTTTCCTCTGTTTTGTCTTTTTCAATAAATACATGTAGTTTTTGCATCTCTGCGTGTGTGTCCGCCCTTTTTGTCTTGTCCTTAGCCCCGCATGACATACTGTTAGTACACTGTATAAGAAGAATTGATCCTATGAACATGTTTTTTAAAAACACTAAACCTTGTTTAATAATTTGTGGTGAAAAGATGTAGTGAAGAGAGGCAAACTGATGAGAGAACCCGACAAAACTAGGAGAATGTCAATGGTGCACATTGGTCCCAAATTTTCTTTCACTTAATTCAGGTAAAACAGAGGTTTTACTTGTTGGATCTAAAGCTGTGAGGGACGAGCTCTCTAACCTGGTGCTAAACCTAAACACTTTCTCTGTTACTCCCAGCTCAGATGTTAAAAACTTGGGTCACAATAGATTCAGATCTTTCCTTTGATACACACGTTAATAATATTACTAGAGTTGCTTTCTATCATCTGTGTAATATCTCTAAAATAAGAAATATATCTGTTTGTCACACCGGCTGCTGTTCCTCCTCCACGCCACAGGAGATCAGTCTCACCAGAGTACTGATCATACTCAGGTCCTTCCTTTGGAAGCCATTATGGTCACTATATAAACTGTAAATACAAACATCGGTGAGAAGTCTTGTTTGGTGCGTCCTACAATTCTGGGTTTTTATTGTGATTTCGGATCTTTTGGTATGAACTCTTGGTTCTGGTATTTTGGATGGTATAATTGTCTCGCATTTATTGGATTTGTTTGCATTGATTTTTTTTTTTTACTATGAGTTGCCGACTCAGACTGAACTAATCTATGATTTTGTATTGCTAATAAACCTGCACTTAATTCCGTACCCTCGTGTACTGAGTGTTTTCTAACACTGTTAATGATGCTGAAAAACTGATCCATGCATTTATATATTCTCAGTTAGATTATTGTAATGCTCTTCTAACTGGATGCTCTGGTTGATCCATAAACAAACTCCAGTTAGTTCAAAATGCAGCAGCTCGAGTGCTAACTAGAACTAAAAAATTTGATCAAATTACTCCTGTTCTATCATCTCTACACTGGCTGCCAGTTAAATTCCGCATTGATTACAAAATACTTTTACTAACCTATAAAGCGCTACATGGTCTGTACCACAGTATCTGAGTGAGCTTATAAATCACTACAACCCAACGCGTCCACTTCGCTCACAAGATGCAGGGTTACTTATAGTTCCTAAAATTAAAAAGATCACAGCTGGTGGAGGAACATTTTCTTACAAAGCTCCACAACTCTGGAATAATCTTCCTGCCTCTGTTCGGGACTCGGACACGTCTCAATGTTCATTACATATGTAACATATTTATTTACTCTAAAGCTATTCTCTGTAAAACTGATATTTTACTCTTAACGGTTTTACATTGTAACTTCTGTTGTTTTACCCCGAGGTGGTTCTGATGGAAACCCGTTTACCCTCCCGAGATTAAGGAATGTCGAGCCATGCCAGCAATGCTGCTCTTGCCAGATTTGACAGGATCAGGGATGTTTGCACCAAGAATGTCAAAAACTCACTACAGACTTTATCACAGACCGGACTGAATAATACCTCTATTATTATTTATTGCTAGTTATAACTTTTAGTTCATTTCAATTCTGTGTTTGTATGATTTTTGTAAATCCTGTTTATTTAAATGACCCTCCAGACCACCCAAGAAGGACGGAGGTCCCTGCTGAGTCTGGTTCCTCTCAAGGTTTCTTCCTGTTACTTTAAGGGAGTTTTTCTTCACCAGTGGTAATTCAGGGAAGAAACACCTGAGATGTTTACTTCAGTTCCAGTGATCGCTGATGTATGAGTTGAAAAGGCGGTGAATCGCCGGCAGGTAAGAAACCTCGTTTTAGTGCTGTGAAACCTCTGAAGCTTAACCCAGTTACCAGAACACTTGCCTTGTTTTCTACAACAGTTAATCTAAACCGTTATGAAAATTACAGACGTAGCATGTCACTACCCACAGGTCTTTAGTGCTATATAATTATTAATATATTTAATATACCTATTACATACAAGGAAAAGTTAAAACGTAGTATGTAGAACGTAGCCTGCACCAACACAAAATATCTAACTGCAATTTTGGATTGACACTAAGTGGTAACAATATCTTATGATACACTTCAATGATGATGTAAATAAATGGATGTTAAAAATATAATAAAACTCTGTTTGTGGGCAAATGTACTACAGTAATAACTTCATAACACTTACACAATTTAAATCACATCACTCCTGTTTATGGCTAAAATTACCCTGGCTGTTTTAATCAATACTGCTGTGTAGCTTTGTGTAGTACACAGTACATAACATTTATTACAGTCTAATTATCAACTGTTTAAAAATAATGTATACAACCTGGGATTGATTAACTTTGGTCCATTGGTCCTTTTTTCTTGCCTCTCTAAGGTTTGATGTGATGAGAAAGCATGTTGGTAAACAGCAACACAAATGACAAAAACATCCAGCAGAAACACAATGTACAGACACATGGTGCACCTCAAAGATCCTGCAGCGTGGTGAGGAAATGCTGTGAGAACTGAAAGCATGTGTTAGATAAGTTGGGTGTGGGTGGTAATTATGATGAGACATTAGCTGGTATTTCTTGAAACACGCCCCAGTTGTGGTATAAAGCTCTTAAGAACTTGAGGCACCTATAATGACACTGGTACAAGAGGAGGACGCAGAGCCTATAGAACCCATGGAAGACAATAAACCTAGTAAATGTTGCTATGTGATTTGGTACTGTTGTATTAGCACAGCTTATAATTGCACATATAATGTCTATAATGTCCTTTAGGCGAGCTTTAGTTTTATTCTGTGTTAGACGTCTTGTAGTCTTATATTCTTACTTTATCATATTTTTAACATATATTTTTTTAGATTTTTATGTCTTATTTTTTGCCTTATATAACTTTATTTTTTGTATTCTTTCTTGCACTACTTTAACATGTCGTTTGTTGTGTGATGTTTGTGATCATTGTTAATTGCTGTAATTTTTCTTTGGGGATCAATAAAGTAATCAATCAATTATGATTTTATCAGGGGACAGGTCTGTACTGCAGACGGGCCAGTCTAGCATCTAATAGCACTTACTGGTTACATAGCCGTGCCTTGAATGCAGCATTTGTTGCTCCGAATATGTAGATCCTTACCAACAATGGTACTCTCAAAAGACGTGTAGGTCACCATGACATGGGTGCTGTTACACCTCCAAACCATTACAGTTCCTGATTGTTAAACCAACCTAATATGTTGTCAAAATCACTTGAAAGGCATGAACTCCACAAGAGCTCTGATGGAGTCTCATGAGTATCTGGTACCAGGTTGTTCTTAAGTACACATTGGTGCATTGGTAGTTCATATTATGCCATTTATCTCATTATAGTGCTCCATACTTCATTTTCTAATCATTAATTTCCTACTGCTACTCAGGACTAAACATTTTTGTGTATTTTTTTTTTAACGTACCTCATCTGGTATTAACGCCATTTTAGGAAAATGAGCAGAAACCCTGGAGGATCCATCCTGAGCAGCACTTGTTCAAACTGATTGGTCAAAGTGAAATAATCTTTTTATATTTCACAATGGCTCCTGTAACAGTTTTGTAGATTAGTGTAGATTAGTTAGTGTCTCCCTAGGACATCCTGAGCATGTAAAATGTGCCGACCAGAAGTTCTACTGTGTTTTCAGCATATGCCATTCAGGAGCCGCACATTAATGAGGCCACCTCTGTCACGATCACAGTTTAATCTGTCCAGGGGGGTATTCCAGAAAGCGGGTTAAGTGATTAAACCAGGTAAGTTAACTCAGAATTAATGAAAACTCGAGGTTTTCCATTCCAGAAACCGAGATTAAAGAGAGCCTGTGTCAGTTACTATAGCAACTTATGCTCCGAAGCTAACCTGCTCGCTGGCAGGTTAACCTAAACCTAACCCGGGGTTACTCGCACTTTTCTCATGTAAGCCTGGCGTGTCCTTTTCTCGAGGATCCAGTGGATCTCGACACGCAAATTATTCTAAGAGATCTTAGTTTGAAACGAGTCAGATTAGTCATTAACTCAGATTAGTCATTTCCCAATTAATTTCTTCGCAAACCTTTCCGTTTTTATCAGTCAGTCAATTCGGGGAGATTGGGGACGGTTACAACATTATTAATCACAATAATCACAATATTATTAAAAAGGCTTGTTATAACATTAATTATAACATTATGGATGGAATGTTATGGATTAATATAGAACACCTTTAACACACACACACAGTTTAGTACGCTAACATCATTTGTGGTTCAAACTGATTGTAGTAATTAACCCCAAACATGATTGTTACTTAAAACATGGCATATATACATGTCCTTTTACTGGTAGTAGTATTTTTACAGCCACATTAATGAGTGAAAACCCTGTCTGTACACAAATAAAAAAAGTCTTTGCAAAATCATGTTAAAGGATGATTTTACTACATATCGATGAATGTTGCAACTGCCCTGTTATGGGTTAATTTTTTTACACATATTAATAAACAGTATGTATATATGTTACAGCTGTGTGTGGGTGGGTAGCTGACAGATGTTTTTTTTATTTTCAATACAAACAGTATCTGAGGAAAAGTATGCCTAGCATTGAAAATCTTGTTTGTCTGTAATAATCATCAAAGATGAATGCCAGAGAATCACAGGATTGTCTTTATTAATAAAGATTAAAACTGGAAAGTAATAAAAATTATTACTTGTTAAAATTAAACATTCCCATTAAAGCACCAGCAGAAAATGTAAATAATAATAATAATAATAATTATTATTTTATTTATAAGCGCCTTTCAGGTCACCCAAGGACACTGTACAATTCAAATACAATCAGAACAAAACAAATGATGACCAATAAAGTACATTAAAAAATAGATACATACAGAGAACACAGAAAAGCACAGCACGCCAGAGAATCAAGTATAAAAGAAATAAAATAGAATAGAAACTTAATTTAAAAAAAAATTAAGAGACCAGGAATTAAAAGAGATAAAAACTATGAACTCTGGAACGCAGTCCTATAAAGATGCGTTTTTAAGTGCTTCTTAAAAACAGATAATGATGAGCTTGTGCGGAGGGAGAGTGGCAAGGAGTTCCATTATTTAGGACCTGCCACACTAAAAGCTCTTTCACCGAAAGAGCGAAGTCTGGTTGATGGAACAGACAGTAAGTGGGCATCAGCAGACCGGAGTGAACGTGCAGGACAGTATGCAGTGAGCAGGGCAGAAAGATAACTGGGAGCAAGACCGTACAAAGATTCATAAACCAGGAGTAGATTTTTGTATTGTACTCGGTAATGGACAGGGAGCCAGTGAAGATTTTGCAGTATGGGGGTTATGTGTTCCAGACGAGATGTAATAAATGCATGAATAAGAGTTTCAGCCACAGGGTCAGTGAGAGAAGGACGCAACCTGGCAATGTTCTTTAGATGGAAGAAAGCTATTTTTGTGATGTTATTGATGTGAGCATCCAGGGAAAGTGTGGAGTCTAAAATAACACCAAGGTTGCGAACCTGGGTCACTGAAGATGTGATAAAACCTGGGATAGATAGCGTGGGGTGACCAATTTTCTTCAGAGTGGAAGGCGAAGCAATAAGAATGGCTTCAGATTTACTGCTGTTTAGCTTAAGGAAATTTCTGGTCATCCAGCTATTGATATCGGTCAGACAACTGACCAGGGATTCAGGAGGCAGAGAATCAGAGGGCTTAGTGCAGATATAAATCTGAGTATCATCTGCATAGCAGTGAAACTGCAGGCCATGCTTTCGAATGATGTCACCAAGTGGAAGTAGGTAAATTATAAAAAGAAGGGGGCCAAGAACTGAGCCCTGGGGGACACCAGAAGAGAGAGAAAGGACATCAGACCTAAAACCGCCTATCGAAGCAAACTGTTGCCTACCGGTGAGATAGGATCGAAGCCATGCTATTGCCATATCAGTTATACCAGTCCAGTTCTCTAACCTATGCAGCAGAGTGTCATGGCAGACTGTGTCGAAAGCAGCAGTAAGATCAAGGAGGATGAGGATGTTGACTAGACCAGAGTCGGCTGCCAGAAGTAGGTCGTTCATGACCTTTATCAGTGCCGTTTCTGTGCTATGATTTTTCCTAAAGCCTGACTGAAATTGCTCAAAAAGACTATTGGAAGTAAGGTGTTCTTTAAGTTGAGAAGAGACTACGCGTTCAATAATCTTACTAAGGAAAGGGAGATTGGATATGGGCCTGTAGTTGTTAAGATCATCTGGGGTGAGACCAGGCTTCTTTAGGACTGGAGTTATAGCAGCCAGTTTTAAGCTGGGAGGCACAACACCAGAGCTGAGGGAAGAATTTATAATGTTCGTGATTAGTGGACAAAGTGATGCACAACATGCTTTTAACATGGGTGTAGGGAAGGGATCAAGAATGCAAGTGGTGGGTTTGGAGCCCTTAATAATTTAACTAACTGTATTTTCATTTATGGGGTGGAATGTGGACAAGCAGTTAGTAGCTGGAGGACCGGTTAATTTGAGAGCAGTAGAGCAAGTAGTAGCCTCAAGCTCAGAGTAAATGTCAATCTTCGTTTGGAAGAATGCCAGGAACTCAGAACAGAGGGTCGAAGAAGGGGTTAATGGAAAACTACTAGCAGGCTGCAGTAGTTTATTTATAGTGGCAAAAAGAGCTCTTGGGTTTCCATGACATTTGATAATGGTAGAAGCTCGAAAGTCAGCCTTTGTCTTAGTTACAGCATTCTTATACTGCAGGATGTGATCTTTGTAGGCAACTGCATGGACTGTCAGGTTAGTTTTCTGACTAAGTCGCTCCAGCTGACGACCTCTTGCCTTCATGGACCTAAGCTCTTGTGTAAACCAGGGGGCAGAGTGGCGGAATGACACAACCCGTGTTTGTAGTGGGGCATGCTGGTTAAGTGTGGCTGACAGGATATTGTTATAGTGTTGAACCAAGCCTTCAGGAGAAGTTAAGGTCAGGGGGAATAAAAACTGGTCAAGGGTATTTGCAAGGTCAGTTGGACTGACTGTTCTAGTATTCCTGAAAGTAATAGTACGAGGGTTGTGAGTTCTTTTACAATGAAAGGCTAGGGACAGTTCAAAGTGGACAGCACTGTGGTCAGAAATATAGTCAGTAACATGTACATTGGAGGGAGATGATGGGGCATTATGGAAGATAGGTAGAAATCTGGCATTTGTAACAAGAAAGATGCAGGAGGCAATAGCAGCAGTGGAACACTGGTCAAAAGATTGGGGTTTCAAGTTGTCTGTTCCAAAAACCCAGGTTATTTGTTTTACAAATAGACCTAAAACAGGTGCACTAGGGCTCAAAATGTATGGGCAGGTTCTGAAACAGGTCAAGGTGATCAGGTTCCTCGGAATGTGGATGGACTCGAAGTTGACCTGGAAACAACATATTCAGAAGATATCAGATAAATGTAAGAAAGGCCTTAATGTCCTTAAGTGCCTAGCGGGATGTGACTGGGGAGCTGACCGTTCCTCCCTCTTGAGAATATATGATGCTTTAATAAGGTCAGTGTTTGATTACGGCTGTATGGCCTATAGGTCAGCTGCTAAGACAAACTTGAAAAAACTAGATGTAATACAAACTCAAGCGTTAAGAATATGTTGCGGGGCTCTTAGATCCTCTCCAGTGGCCTCAATACAGGTAGAAACAGGGGACATGCCTCTGTATTTGCGACGAGTGGCACTGTCTACCATGTATTGGATAAATCTAAAGGGGCAAAATGAGAGTCATCCAGCATTAGCCACATTACATGATTGCAGTAACCATCCCCACAGTCCTATTAGAAATTTTGGGTGCCTGAGCAGTAAAGAAGCAGACAACATGGGACTACAGGCTTGTAGATTCAGCTGTACAGTGCCTAGGTCAGTGATACCACCTTGGATGTTCGAATTACCCAATGTAGACCTGACACTGCATGAAAAGCAGTATAATAATTCAGAAATTCCAGCTGCTACAGTATTGGTGCAACGTCATCTGGCACAAAAATACTATAATATTCTGCAGATATATACGGATGGATCAAAGCATCCTACTACAGGAACCACAGCATCAGCAGTGTATATCCCAGACTTTCGAGTAATTATCAAAAGACGATTAACAAGTAATCTCTCTGTATTTGCCACTGAAATAGTTGCCATTCTGCTGGCATTGCAATGGGCCGAAGAGGTATGCCAAATGAGAATAGTGATTTGTTCAGATTCCTTGTCCGCATTACAAAGCATCCAGTTGGGGCAGTCTACTTGTAGGCCAGATCTCATTATAGAAATTTATCAGACACTGTTCAGATTACATATGAAATTAATATCAGTCAAATTCTTATGGGTTCCAGCACATGTAGGAATAATCGGAGACGAGATTGTGGATGTAGCTGCAAGACAATGCCTAAAATGAACAAGATGTGATTTTGACATCCCAATTAGCAAGGCTAAGGCAAGAGTGGTTGTTAAACAATTTGTGAGAAAGGTATTGCAGGGTGACTGGGAACAGGAATTCAGGGGAAGGCATCTATTTGCAATACAGCCAAAAGTAGGTTTGGGTACAGGTGGAGGACATGATCGAAGACAAGCAGTTATACTAACTCGGCTCCGGATAGGTCATACAATGTTAAATTCCTCTCTTCACTTAATAAAAAAACACGACACAGGGCTTTGTCAATACTGTCAACAGAGGGAAACTGCTGAACATGTATTACTTATTTGTAAAAAACATTCTGCACAAAGATCACTATTCATTGATATTTTAAAGGAAAAGGGACACAAAGATTTCACTATGAAGGGGTTACTTTCTTATGGGGCAGGGATGGGTATAGTACACAAGCAGGTATTTTGGTTTCTAAAGAATATTGGTAAATATAACATAATTTTAAAAAGGGAGAAGAAAAGGAAAGAGAAAAAAAAAGAGATTTTTTTTTTATTTTATTTTTTTTATGTATCATCAGTATTATTATTATTATTATTATTATTATAAACCACTTGAGGGTAGCATTGAGTAGAAAAGTCACTTCCAGAAATCTCATTCCACACACATAGTAGATGGCGGTAATGCACCTTTAGTTGGACTGCCACCCGCCATTAACCTAAAAGAAGTAGAAGAAGAAGGCTTGTGGGGGACTATTGTTTTGTGACGCTGTTTGTTTGGCAGGTTGCTGAACCCCGTGTTCCATGTTCCATGTTCCATGTTCCATGTTCCTGTCCGTCTTATCCGGTCTGTTTGTTTTGTTTATTCTGTTCATGTCTTGTAGGTCCTTGATCCTGTTCATTAGCCCTGTTAGCAAGTTTAGTCTGTTTAACCCTGATAGCCTGTTTAGCCCGTTAGCCGTTTAGCCTGTTTAGTTCTATTAGCCTTTTTAGCTTGTTAGCCTGTTTAGCTCGTTGGCCTGTTTAGTCTGTTTGTCTGTTTAGCTTTTGTTTCTTCCTGTGTTTGCATTTAGCTGAGTTCCTTTGTGTTTAGTTTAGGTTGTCTGGTTTTGTGGAATCTGGCTTGTCTTAATTATTAATAAATATTTATTTCATTATCATCTCTGCGTGTGTGTCCGCCCCTCTCGTCCGTCACAGCCCAAAAACATTACAGGGGCAAAATAAGAGTAAAAACTGAAAGAAAATTCATTAAAAAAAAAAGTCTTACTTTGACTTTTATTAGATGTCAGACAGGATGAAGCTGAGATATTTCATCTTTTATCTGCTCAACTTCATTTCATTTATTAATAAACATCCATTCCTGCATTTCAGGCCTGCAGCACATTCCAAACAATTTGGGATGGGGGCAATTTAGGGCTAGTAATGAGGTAAATGAAGTAAATAATGATGTGATGTGAACAGGTGATTGTAATCATGGTTTGGTACAAAAGCAGCATCCAGGAAAGGCTGAGAGTCTCTGATGAGTAAAGATGATCAGAGGATCCAGTTTGTCCACAAATGTGTGAGAAAATGATTGAAATGTTTAAAAACAATGAACCTCAAAGAAAGATCAGAAGGGATTTGCATATTCTCTCAATTATTTACTGAATTTAATATACTGGGAAAATACAATAAGAAATGTGTCACTGTGTGCTTATTGTTAATTTAATTTATATTTAATAATAAATGATTACAGAAGTTATTTATATTATATAATGTTTTACATAAAATTATACATAAATTATATATACAATTACAGTATCAGGGTCCTAAAGACTTAAGGTTTAAACCTCACCTCCAGTTACTGTTCACATGAGCTCCTTTATAAATAAGAATAAAGGATGAAAGAGCATCCAGCATTAAAATGGTACCGGATCAAGTATAAAGAAAAGAATGAAACTCTGTGGTGATTCCTGATTACAGGAGCAGCTGAAATAAGAAGTAAACTCTTTATTTACTAAATTTATTATAGAGGAAAATCTCATCTGAAGTGAGGCGGATACAACAGTGTCACATTTAGTTTTCATAGAGAAAAATGTTCATGTACACTAGAAGTATTAATACATAATTAGTTACTGTTTAGAAAATGTAGCTCCAGTGGTCATATTCCAATATTTCTTTATTATCATGATGCATTTAGAATAGAATTTAAAACCTTTCCTAGTTTATGTATCACATGCATTTTTATTTCTTTATTCTAATAAAAATAAAGATATATGTTTTATTTATTTAGATATGTTATTTTATACACTTATATGAGTAAAGTTTTACAGTTTGTGGGATAAAAAATATTAAGAATAAATATTACATGTAAACATAGAGCACATAAACAATATATACAGTGGTAGTTCTGTTATTACATTACATTAAGAACGAAAAGGTTAAATATGTAAATATATTTACACGTACTGGTCTGACGTGTGTTTGTTTGTTACCAGTTTTGAACTAATACTTCAAAATCTTTGAATATTTATTTCATTAATATCTTTCTCTTTTCAGCTGCATGACAGCATAACATAACCAGGAGTTCATGCTTTCATTCTGGTTTTCAGGTTTGATTATTTCACAGAACAGGAAGTAGAAATATTCAATCAAATCAAATCAAATCAAGGTTTATTTGTCACATACATGGTCATACACAGTACAACTGGCAGTGAAATGCTTTAGTGACTGCTCCGCCACAGTAATTACAAAATAGTTTAAAAAAAATATATATTATACAACAAAATATAAAAAGTTTTTAAAAGTAAGAGTTAAGACATTAGAAAAATTAACAATATAATTAAAAAGAGCAATTTAAAGTAAAGTGAACATCAGAAGAATTACAATATAATTACAAAGGGCAGTTTAAAGTGAACAAGTGTGTAAAGTGACAAGTAGTGCAGAAACTGTGCAACATGATGCTACATAATGCAATACAGATGTGATAAATAATAAATACACAAATACTAATCTATACATATACATATATATACACATAAACAGTATACACGCATATACTTATATACACATACATATGTCCACATATATACACATACATACACATATAAATTAGATTGTGCACATTGTGTAAATGGTCCTAAATGCTGTTTTCGTTGAGGACACGAATAGCTTGTGGGAAAAAGCTTCTTCTCATCCTCTCCGTTTTGGCTTTTAGAGCACGAAAACGCCTCCCAGACTGTAACAAAGAAAACAGTCCATTACTGGGATGACTGGGGTCCTTTACTATCCTCCTGGCCCTTGTCCAGCACCGTTTCCTGTATATGGACTGCAGGTCAGGAAGCTCGGTCCGGATTATGCGCTCAGCTGAACGCACCACCCTTTGTAGAGCCTGCTGATCCTGCTTGGTGCTGTTTCCGAACCAGGTTGTGATGTTTCCCGTTATGATGGATTCAATGGTGCAGGTGTAGAAGTTACGAAGCACCTTGGATGGTAGTTTGAAGTCCCTCAAGCGTCTGAGGTGATAAAGACGCTGACGGGCCTTCTTTGCCAGCGCAGTGGTGTGGCAGGACCATGACAGGTCCTCAGAGATGTGAACTCCAAGGTACTTGAAACTGTCCACTCTTTCCACTGCGGTGCCACTGATCATAACGGGGTGATAGTTCCTCTCCTGCTTTCTGCTGCAGTCCACTACCAGCTCCTTTGTCTTGCTGACGTTGAGGAGGAGATTGTTGTCCTGGCACCAGTCCTCCAGGTGTTTAATCTCCTCTAGGTAGGCCCTCTCATCGTTGTTAGAGATCAGGCCCACCACAACAGTGTCGTCAGCAAACTTGACAATGGTGGTAGAGCTGGAAGTGGCCACACAGTCATGTGTGTACAGCGAGTACAGCAGGGGGCTCAGGACACAGCCCTGGGGGGCACCAGTGCTAAGGGTGAGTGTGGGTGAGATGTGTTTACCTACCCGCACAGCTTGTGTTCTGTCCGTCAAAAAGTTAGAGATCCAGTGACACAAGGATGGATGAAGTCCCAGGTTCTCCAACTTGATGGTTAGTGTAGAGGGGATAATCGTGTTAAATGCTGAGCTGTAGTCAACAAACAGCATTTTAACATAATTACCCCTCCCAGCGTCCAGGTGTGTTAATGTGGTGTGAAGGAGGTAGGTGATGGCATCATCTGTGGAACGGTTGTGGCGGTATGCAAACTGTAAAGGGTCCATAGAGTCCGGAAGTGATGAAGTGATGAAGTCTCTGATGATCCTCTCGAAGCACTTCATCACGACTGATGTCAGGGCCACTGGGCGAAAGTCATTGAGGCAGGCTGGCTGGTTCTTCTTCGGGACTGGAACGATGACGGACTGTTTGAAGCACGCTGGTACGATGCACTGGGTCAGGGACAGGTTGAAGATCACCGTGAACACCGGTGCTAGCTGGTCCGCGCAGGCTTTGATGACTCGGCCGGCGATCCCGTCCGGTCCTGCTGCTCTCCTGGTGTTCACTCTCCTGAAAGCTCTCCGTACATCACTCTCCCTGATGATGAGGGGTCTCTGCGTCTCGACGAGCTCCGTCTGCATGCTGGTCACACCGGTAGCGCTGATAGCATATTTGAGAGGATATTTGAGAGGTTACAGGAGGTTTTTGGTAAACAGGTTACAAATCACATGATCATTTTGTTTACTCATGCTGAGGGTGTAAAAAGGGAAATTATACACCAGGAAATAAGCAGAAATGAACATCTCAGAAGGGTGTTAGATCAGTGTGGAGGAAGATTTCACATCTTTAATAATGCAGAACCACAGAACAGACAGCAGGTGACTGAACTTCTGCAGAAGATAGACAGGATGGTGCAGCAGAATAGAGAAGGATTCTACACTAATGAGATGTATGAGGAAGCACAGAGCTTAACCTGGGAGGAATTATGGGAGAAATTCAAATTATCCTTTTTCATTGGAGCTAATGTCCTAGCTCTAGGTGTGCTGACACCAACAGCTTTTATTAAGGGGGTGGCATCATTATTCAGATCATCCTTTTCCACTGCAGCTGGTGTTCTAGCTGGATCTGGATCTGTGATGATACCAGCAGCAGCAGTTATTATAGGAGTGGCATTAGTTATAATGGGATTATTGATAAAATTATAAAAATGATAAAAAAAATTATTGATAAAAACCCATAAAAAGGTTTGATAAACTAATCCCTCACCCATGTGGTTATATCAGCTAGTGCTGAGTGGAGGTTCTTGATGCCGTCTGAGGGATGGAAGATCACGAGCGTTCAGATTAAGCTGCACCCTCGATTTTTACACACTGAAATTCCTCCTGATTCCTTGAATGGTTTAATGATATTCTGCTCTGTAGAGGGAGAACATGCAAATCCCTTCCAATCTTTCTTTGAGGTTCATTGTTTTTAAACATTTCAATCATTTACTCACACATTTGTGGTCAAACTGGATCCTCTGATCATCTTTACTCATAAGAGACTCTCAGCCTTTCCTGGATGCTGCTTTTGTACCAAAGCATGATTACAATCACCTGTTCACATCACCTGTTTAACATCACATCATTATTTAGTGTTTTCACCTCATTACTAGCCATAAATTGTCCCCGTCAATCAAAATGAGGAGCGTTAGATTCAGCATGTGCTCTTGGAGAGTGGGGTGTGGCACATAAAAACACTCCAGGTTTGATTAATTAATCTCAGCTATTAATCTGTCTAAAAACCGTGTGAGCTGCCTCAGTAGAGAGGATTCTAATGAGACCTGAACTCATAATTATTTAGATGCTCTACTAGAGATTCACCCATTACATCTTCACAAGTTTAGCTTACTAAGCTAACTAAGCTAAGCTGTTCAAACCGACAAGCTGAGGTGGCACAACCTGCTAGCACGCCGGCTAACATCTCTTTCCATGTACCGAAAACACTTAAACTGTCCCTGACGCCCCGATTTACAGATAAACCCACTCGTATAATTACACCTTTATACAGATTATACATCAATAAGAATTTATTTACATGTGATAGGAACTCGTGCTGCACTGAATGCTGGGATTGATCTTCAGAGCTGAGGAGGCTTCGGACGCTCTCTTGTTGTTCAGTCAGATCATCACTCAGAATTAAGAACCTCAGTAAGAGCAGTTTTAAGGGATCTGAGGATTGAGACACGCCCTCTTCTCAGGAGTGTAGGATGATGGGAAATGTGTCTGTGTAGAGAGAGAGAGCTCGGGTTTCACACAGACCCTGTGTGTTTTTGTTATCATATTCTTGCATTGCGAGAAGAGCCTGTTGTTTTCCTTATATTAAGTTAATAAGTTCATAATGTAACTTCTCTTTAGGAAGAAAAAAGTGACAGCAGTGAAGCAGATTATAAACAGAGACACACCCAGACTGCTTTATGTATAAAGATTAAGGTCTCTCTGTACTGAACTGGCAGGTGCACGAAGGTACAGATTAATAACAATGGCTGTACCTTATAGTGGTACTTCAAAGACAGTCTCTAAGCCTAAATAATTTTTTTTTTTTTATATATCTTTATATATTAACCTTGTGACCCAGCTCTTCTCTGAGTGCTTTTATTTCTTAAAGCTTTGTTGTGTTTGTGTTTGTTGTTATTTGTATTTTGTATTTGTATTTTCCCAGAACCTTGGCTTGTCACTCACTGGTGGATCATGTAGCTGGCACTTAGTGGCAACCAAACTCATCTGTATTTTTTTCCTCTTTTCTGTCTTGTCTCACAATCACTGAGGGTTTGGGTGATTATGCCCCTGAGAAGACAATCATATGATTTATATGTGTTTTTGTGACTTTGTATAGCTTCTTTAGGTAGAGTTTTATGACTTAACAGAATCAGAACAAAGAACAGTAACACTAAGCTAGTCGTGTTTCAAAGTTATTTGCTTTATACTTCATTAGTTACACAAATTAATATAATTGGTGTAAATTAGACTAGACACACTCAGACTTGATTATTGATTCTAAAGATGGTCTAGGTGTGACTGGTCCTTCAGCAATATATAAATATAGAGTTTAATAGAAGCTACTAATTATAATGGTCATGTTTGATTGTATGCAGGGTTACTAAAATAATTAATTTATCAAATGAATTGATTAATTTTATTTGATTTGACATCTGGGAAGAGATGAACAAGTGAATCATCTATTTCAGTAAAGTAAGTGGTTCTTTATATGTGAATGTGTCATTTGAAACAGAGATCAGATCTGCTGAGATGAACCAGGAGGAACGGAGGATCATGCTGCTGGGGAGGACTGGTGTTGGGAAGAGTGCAACAGGAAACACCATCCTGGGAAGAAACAAAGTATTTAGATCAGAACGATCCTTATGTACTGTAACAGAACACAGTGAACGTGCTGAAGCTGTGATAGAAGGAAAAACTCACACGTGTGGTTGATACACCAGGATTCTTTGACACGAGTGCCACAAGATCAGTTAGTGCTGGAGTTGTACAAGACTTATCTCTCACAACCAGGAGTTCATGCTTTCATTCTGGTTTTTAAGTTTGATAGATTTACAGAACAGGAAGAGGAAATAATTAGGAGGTTACAGGAGGTTTTTGGTGAGAAGGTTACAGATCACGTGATTATACTACAGTAACAGACTGCTGTGCCACCCAAGTGCCCGTCATTATTCTGTTAAATTCAATCATTTATCCACTGATTTTAGTTTCTGATCGACTATGAGACGGTTTACTCATGTTTCCTGTTCTATACACTTTTATTTAAATGATCTTTATTATTATTCAGGATGTTAAATAATGAAATCAGATTTCCAGTTTAATCCAATTTAAAATTAAAATGTATAAAGAAATATATATAATCTTTTAGTTTATAAAGGTAACTGATTCTATTGGACGTGTGTTTACTGTAACATTATCTCTATAACCTTTATTATTTTTTATATTATTATTATTATAGTAAACTAATACATTGTTATATCGTTTAACTTCATGTAGTGATATCCAGAGTGTATCAGGGTTTAGATCAATTATACATTTTATTTTGATTCTAGCAATTGTAACTTTTCATTTTTAACCTCTAACATGTAACCAGAAACAGCGAGATGATCACAAACTTTAATGTGTAATGATTTCTGAATAAGTTTAACATTATATGACATGTCTATTTTTACTAATGCTGTAAAATAATGATTGTAGAATTTAAAGTTAAAAACTGGTGAAATGTAAATGACTGTAAAATTAAATAAAAGTTATTTACCAGATACTAATGTACAGTTTCTGTTTATTTTTAAATCAGTTTTATTACATTTAAAACAAAACAATACAAATGAAAATGTTGATGCGGATGATAAAATATAAACACATTTAGTAATAACAATAAATGACAAAGCAACTAAATTATATTATAAAATAACAGTATATAATTAGATCATTCTTAAGAAAGTGAAAGTAAAACATGATGTTTGGATCTACAGTGTAATAATTGTACTTACAGCTTCATCTAGCGGTTAAACTGTGTAACTGCAGCTCTCCTGTACTTACATTATTGTAGCAGAATTATTCTTTATCTTCTGTTTATTTGCTCCTGAGGCCCTCACACATTTAAAGGGCCCCTCATCTCTGTTCAATCTCATTTTACAACCCCACAGAGAAGCTCCAGCTGCTTCCCCCACACTTAAAAGCATCCTGCACCTCCACCATTCCCCATTTATCACCCCAAAAGTCATGAGTGTCACAGCACAGAACATCTCTGTTCTTTCCTCTCACAACTTCTTTTACAATCTTTCTGGGGTAAAGAGGCACCAGAGGCTGGTACCAGAAGAATAACGTGTAATAGTGCACGTCCAGTGGTGGATTAGAACCCAGAACCTCTGTACACTTTACGGGGTGAGCCACCAGACTGGTTAGAAATAGAACCAAATGCTTAGTGGTCTGATCGTGAAACAGATTATTAAAGTTAGAAACAAAGACTTTCTGAGTTTCGGACTCGAACCCAGGTCATTCCATTACTAACTGAGCACTCTACCACTCATCCAGCAGGTTCTATAGAAGGTGCCTTAACTTAGGTGGATTAAAGAGCAATAGACTCAAGATAGGTTTTAAACAAAGAGAAATACAAAAACCCACCCGCGTTGGGGGAATGTTTGAGGGGGAAACTGAGAACAAAGACTGTGAGGGGAAACACTGAGCAGCTCCAGTTTCATGAGGAAAAGAGGAAATTATAACAAAAGCTTCTCCACCAGAGGAGCAGAACTACACCAGATCAACCAAGAGAAGAATTTATTTATTTATTTATTATTTTCTTCTTCTGTAAGAGAGAGAAACCTGAAGCGAGAGAAGAAAGGTGAGAGTGAAATCTCTCAGTCCTCTATCCACAATACCCTCTGCTTGTGTTTGCTCACCTGTGCACAGGTGTTGTGCTTTAGGCCTGATTGCTGGCTCACTGTTTACCCCTAGTGGTCGGAGTCTTACTAGCCCCAGGACCGACCCTTGCATAAAGACGAGTTACTTCCCCCAATTCTGTATGTAAATCAAAACTCACACACACACACACACACACACACACACACACACACACACACACACACACACACACACACACACACACACACACCTGGAATTCCAGTGACCTGAATCAGGATCTGATTGCTGCAGTATTAGTTTACTTTTATGTATCGTATCTATTTTAATACTGTGTGTGACTGGAGATGTAGTGTTAGGAATGATGTTATACCAAGTCTAAAGAACATCTGTACTGCATGCTTAAATCACATCTGTATTGATTTCTGTGTATTAGAGCTGTGTAATCTATATATCAGTATTTAGATTTAGTTTTGTTATTATGTTAGTGATATTAAGAGTTCACTTCTACAATCAGATCAGTTTCCTTTGTGAGGCAACTTAGAATGTTTTTGTCTAAATTAAACTTTTAGCATCACCTACTGACCACAAGGGGTAACTTATCAGTCTTTTCAGCAGGTTTAGAGATCTTCCAGGGTTCATCTCAGCTAACAAAATTACGTTCTGAGAACGCTCCCTTAACGTTCCATTTTGGTTGTGGGAACTTTGCATTGGAATGTTCCTTCAACGTTATTTTGTCCAGTTTTCTTGATGTTCTTGACGTTTTTTTAAAGTTATGAAAACATTCATAGAACGTTACCTAAACCTCATTTGCAAACATAATTGAACGTCCTGGGAACGTTGTGTGTTCTAAGAACATTTTAAACAAGGTCCTCTGAATGTTCCCTTAACGTTCCGTTTTGGTTGTATGAATGTTTTATTAGAACGTTCCCTTAACATTATTTTGTCAGTTTTTTGTCAGTTTTCTTAATATTCTCAAGACATTTAATACAAGTTAAAGAACCCAAACACATTTTTAAATGTTTTAAATGTTACCTGAACATACTTTTAACATAACTACAGATGATGTTAATCCAGGACAATGTTAATCCCTCTGTCTCTGTGATGTACTGGATGAAGGAGATTGCAGATAGATAATCTGTTTAACTCTGCACACACACACACACACACACACAAGATTATAAATTCATGCACATAAATGCAGCTTCATTCTGCACTAGTTTTAATAGAAACATTAAATAAGTTATTATTTTACATCATGATGCAAATGGTTCTTTTCATGTTTAAAATGTAATAAACAAAACAGATATTAATGTTATTTTAAAAACAAATGATTTGTAATAATTTAAGTATTTAAAAACAATACAAACACCACTGTGAAAACGCCGAAGGAGATCCTGAAGGTCCCGCTAGATTTCTGCAGCAAGATGCAGGAACTTTATTTTCCCCAAGTCATTCCCGCCACAGTGAATGAGCAGAACATCTGGGGGTGTTCTTCCTAAAAGCCAGCTGTTGAAACGAGGGACAACAGAATGCCACCTCGATCCACCCCAGCCAAGTCACTCGAGCTCGGCACAGACACCCAGGTTGGTCCCTATGGTCCTCCTCGCTCTTTCTTTTCCACGCCGAATGTAGCCGTCACCTAACAGCCACAGTTTTGGTAGATCTATCAATAAAAGTTGATCAAACTGAATATTCAAAGACGTACCAGACATAATTGTTCAGTAGCAATAATTACAGATTGAACTGACTGATGTACTATCGTTGATTTTCCTTTTAGAGTTTAAAACTGCAGCATGTTATTATTTCATATGGAGGGTTATATTCGGGGTCGTACTAAATTCATAGAAAATGTTGTGTGATTTCAACAGAAAGTCAGTTACACTAGATTTACTGCAGTATAATTGCTAGGACGCCTCATATTGCATATTACGCCTCATATTTCATGCGATATGCGAATAAAAAGCATTAAATCACAAAACACAAATATTAAAATGTGAATTTCACAGCAAATTGCATATTTCACAAGAAAAGGCTGATTTCACGCTCCGTGACGTCATGTGATTTTTCTGGTCATGAATTAGGCGGGGCCTTAATTATAGTAGTTGACACTGAGGGTAAAGTGAAAGTTTGTTCTATCTCATGTAGTTTTGCATGAAGAATCTCCAGAATCTGAGGTGAAATGAACTCCAGTCACTGGAACCAGTGCTCACCATTTTATTGTAAAAAAACACCACTCTTATTTAAGACGTGAGAAGCACCGCTGTCGAGCCTAGGGGTGTGCTCCTCAGTGTCTGTCTGGACATCAGTTTTGATGAACGCAACAAGGAGGCTCTGTATCACCAGGATGTAGCTTGGAGTGCCGTTCAACATAGTCGCAGGTGCGCTGTGTGGTAACGTGAAGTGTATCATAGTGACTCCTACTGACCTCTCTACTTTCATTCTCTGCTGCTGCCTCAAGGACTTCAGCTTCTGCCACAGCTGCTGCTGCTGCCTCCTTCTCATGCTTTAAAGCCGATAACTCAGCAGCTAGACTCGCTTCTGCTATTTTTAATTCAGCTTCTCGCTGAAGGAAAGGGGCGCGAGCACGTGCAGCTTCCACTTTAGCACGAGCCCTGGCTGCTGCCCTGCTAGCTGAGGAGGATCTAGAGGAGGTGGACGAGGTGGAAGACTGTGATTTTGTTTCGTGTGCAGCGTGTTGTTGGCGAGCCCAAGCCAACTGAAATACCAAAAGTCAAATAAACCAAAGGATTCACGATAAAAAAAATAAATCTCACTAAATCCAAAATACCGTAAATGAAAGGCACGCGCTTTGTTGCGCACAGAACAATATAATCAACCCGCTGCGCGTACGGCTGCACAGCGAGCGTGATTCGAACCGGCACACTCAGACTCAAGCGCACGGTGGATTAACTGAGTGAGCTACAGCACCATAAGGTATTTAACGGACAAACAAAGGATCGCTTCTTTTATTTGTATATTTATTATTCTATTTGCTTATTTATTTATTTATTTATTTTTTTGCGATATCAAACAAAGGAGTTTATCATAATGAAACGAAACCATATAACTACCACCTTAGATCAAAAGAACACAATATTGTGGTGCCGGCGAGCAGGAAGGCGAGCGTCGGGGCCGCGAGTGAGCTGCCCTTGGCAGTTCACTCAGTGGTTTAGGACATACACTCATTCACACACACATACATTCATACAACAGACAAACACTTAAGCTACCTATCCAGCCCTCACCGCAGCCACCCAGGCTCCTTCACTGGGATACACGCTGACGGTAAGCCTGGATACCACGGCCGCAGGGCTTTCTGGGTAAAGCCCGTGCCGGCCCCTCCCACTGGCGACGCCACAATATTATTATGAATGTATTTTTTCCATACAATGTGCTTCCACCTTATAGATATACATATATATTAAGCCGATAAGCCCGGCAATTTCCGAGCATATGGGTATGGATATGATCGTCTGTGCTTGGGCTATCTTTAGTTTGGACGTGCAGGCGCACGCTTTCTAGAGCGGTCGGCTCGGGGGTCTGCTAACGTCCTTGGTGAAAGTTTTCAGCCCTGGGTCCCCGTAGGGAAAGAGCTGAATGCCAGAGAATGGCAAAACACCCTTCTCAGATCAGACTGCAGACGGGGTGTACGACAGAGCTCAGCCCCAGTGGGCGGGGCGGAGCTCGAGAGCGCTGCTGGTTACCCAGCAACCAAAAGAACAGAAAGGAAGAGATTAAGGCGAACGATTCCCCTGGCTTAATTAGGGGATCGCAGAGAAATCACACCACCTCTACTCTGTCCCTGAATCACTTTTGTTACCTCAGCCACTGGCCTACCGCGAACCCTCTATAAGGCTGTTACCTGTTTCCCTAACGTAACGTGCAAGAGAGCACAAAAGATAAGGGTGTGACGTGGACGCCTGGCTGAACGCCACTTTAAATACTTGCTCAGCCAAGTGTTCCCCGTTGCCGCTGATTGCCCGAGGGAGGTTTGGGATTTGTAGTCCTCCTTCCTCTGGTCGAACTACAAACTGTACGCCCTCGGGTGGTAACCGGAGGAGGCTCACGGGATTGGCTCCCTCTGGTGGGCGCAGAGGGAGTCAAACGGCCTCTGTTAGTGCGAGCACTGGGGTTGGCCGGGTGAGCCGCGGGTCGGCCCCCCCTGGTGTCCACCGAGGGAATAGGCCAACTCCTAACAGTAGTGCCCGCCATGAAGACGCTTTTTTACTGTTCTGTCCTCAGTGTGTGTCTGTAAACAAATCAACAGATAGCTAACAAAGTTCCAAGAACAAGTCAGAAGCTGGAGTAAAGTTAAATGCTCTTTATTGTTGTCTTCATTTCTCAAGAAACAATATAGTAAAACTGAAATGATACAGAAGCTCCAGTTAGAATATTGAATGCTATTCAGAGAACATCCACAAACATAATATTGTAAATAACAGCTACAAAATTATACCATACAAATGCCTTATTCAAATGATATGCAAGTAACTGCACATAACTTGTAAATAGTGCAAATAACTGTCAGTCATTGTTAGTTTGACATTGGCAGCATTTCCATGTAAATGTAACACTTGTGTAATATTATAGTTAAATGTAAACATAAATATAACCCACAAGTGATACTTTTCCAAGGCACAAACAACAGAAGGGCATGATGGGATATCTGGAGCTGTAAGCTGACCGCATGACCTGTAACATCTAATGATTTTCCTGATCACACCATGAACTTTAACCTGGCCACGTCATGTGAATAAACTAACCAATCAAAACAATAACTGGAATTAAAGAAGAAAATAATGAATCACTCTAAAACACCAGTAGAGGAGGAAAAGTTCCATAAATAAAGAAAGCTTCTTACAGAACATGACAATTGTGTTTCTGTTCTTCAGTAGCAACACATAAAGGCTGTTCAATCTTATTCACACCAATAAAAATATCATTTTGATGAATTTTTGATTAAAAATCCCATCCAGTGTAGAGTTAGATACGTACTCGCGACTATTGAACTCAGAAAGTGGGAGATTTGGAGGAGCAGTTGAATGCAGCTTTAAAACCGGTTTGGTGAAAGTGAAAGTAAAAGTTGGATTTTCATTTAGTGTGGAGGAGAGAAACGTGAAGAAGTTTTCCAGAAAATCACGGTGAGTATCTGAATATAAAATGTATTGTGATTGTACTGTAATGTGAATGTTATAAATCTGTACTTAATGGAGACGTTTTAAGTTTTGATTTTTTTATGATCTGATGTTTTTTGTAAGAGGAACTGCCTGAAAATACAGCTCATTTAGACCCTGTCCACACCAACACGGATGTTTTTATTCTGTCATCCACACGAACACGTCTTTAGAAAACGGAAATCTGGTCTAATCTAGTTTTGAAAACACTGTTCAGGGTGAATATTTCTTTTTTAAACACCAATAATAAAAACAGTAGTATACACAAAACAAAAACATGTATGAGAACATTGCATCAAGAGTTGAAACTCTTAAGAAGCTGCTATATCAGTGAAGACATTATATAAGAGGAAGGGTTGTTCATGGGTGCGTTGTGGATTACAATCAGAGGAAGCTTCCAGTTTATTCCAGGGAGGGTTGAGTTTATATAGAGGAGATCAGATGTGTACATGTGGATGTGAGTCTATGTTTAAGCTTACTTGCTGGGACCAAAGAGAATTATTTACAAGCAGAACCAAGATAATGGTTAAGTGTGTTGGGGTTGTTCAATATTCAGAGGGGGAGACAGGTTCTGTGGTTTACTATTACTGAAAGGTCAGAGAAGGACAAGTTACCAAAAGTTTATGGACACCTTGACATTTTACCTAACACCACATCTGGAGACTGTCACTGACAACACACAACCATTATTGAGCAGTGCTGACACAGAATGAGAAACTTTTGACTATTGACTGTTTTTTCTAGCATTCGTGGCACAAATACTAATAGTAGAAGATCGGTGGTCTGTACCACTCTTAAACACTGACCCACTGTGCATGTCACAGCATCCAATTTAGCTAAATGGTAAACTATTGGCCGTTTTATACCACCACCATGCTCCTAAAGCTTGTTTGGATCACAAAGGCCAAGAGCTGGTGCAGATACCAAGGCTGATTTTAGCTTCACAAAAGCAGTTGCGTGTACAACAGGGTCATGTTGTCCAGGGTTTCCTTTAAGCAGATCAGACAGTGGTTGTGAAATAGTAGCATAAGATTCTCAGGGTCTACAGTACTTGTGTAGACCTAAGAAAGCTCACAATTTGTGCACTGTAGTTATGTTTAGAGTTATGTTTAGTGCCTGGCGTGCTATGTCTACAGCATTATTTGGATGTGATCAAGTCCCATTTCCCTTGGGTGTGTAAGGGACATGGCTGATCGCTACTTCTCTACTTCACCTCCTCTGTTCTGTAATTACATAAACACAGCAAGATGTGAATTTAGATTAACTAAACCAACTGCTAGTTAAGCTAGCTGTCTGGTTACATTATCATGTAGCTGGAGGTGTTTATCTGAACTAAAACTTTCAGGTACCCTTGTGCTTTTTTATATAGTTTATCTATTTATCTGTTTTATCTGTACTCCAGTGTGACGGAGGGTGCAAGACCAGATTCACCTGAACCCAGCTGTGTCTCCATGAAGAGCAACAAGTCAATAGGACGTCCACCTCACTTTAAAGGTGGAGGATGTTCTACTGATCTGAGGTCAGTATAATCTCATGGTGTGTTAGTGCATTAGGGTTGCAGTATGGGCTGATGATTCCTGATTGGAACTAAGTAACGTTTAGAAAAATACTTCATTATTTTTATTTATTTATTACTAAGGAGTGGTTAAATAAGATTAAGTGGTTAAGTGGTTATTAATTAAGACTGGTTATGCTTTAGCAATTTTAGAGACTCTTCTACTGATCTGAAGTACAGTCAAGCCAGAAGCTCTGCTCACCCCTTTCACCTTCTCCACATTTTATTACATTATAAACTCATTCTATAATACTGTAGATCAAGTTCTTTTTTTTGCCTTAAAAATCTAAACACAATCGCCAATAATTCTGAAATAAAAACAGGGTTTAGAAAATGTCATTTTATTTTACTGACAAAAATGGTTTATTTAGGGGTTACATATCTGTACACACCCGGAGCCTAATATTTGGTTGATGCACCTTTGGCAGCAATTACAGCTTCAAGGCATCTTGGGAAAGAAGCTACGAGCTTGGCCGACTTGTTTCTTGACATTTTTGCCCGTTCCTATTGGCATATCCTTGCAAGCTCTGTCAGGTTGGATGGGGAGTGTCGATACACGCCCATTTTCAGCTCCTTCCACAGATGTTTGATTGGATTCAGGTCTGGGCTCTGGCTGAGCCACTCAAGGACATTCACAGACTTTCTCAGAGGCCACGCCTTTGTTTTTTTTGGCTGTGTGCTTTGGGTCGTTGTCATGTTGGAAGGTAAACGTTCGCCCCAGTCTGAGGTCCAGAGCGCTCTGGAGCAGGTTTTCTTCAAGGATCTGGGTTTACTGAGCTGCATTCATCTTTCCCTCTATCAGGACTAGTCGCCCCGGTCCAGCTGCTGAAAAACATCCCAACATCATGATGCTACAACCACCATGCTTCACTGTAGGGATGGTATTAGCCAGGTGCCTGGTTTTCTTCAGACATGATGCTTGGTATTCAAACCAACAACTTCATTTTTGGTTTCATCAGACCAGAGAATCTTGTTCCTCATGGTTTGAGAGTCCTCTAGGTGCCTTTTGGCAAACTCCAAGCAGGCTGTCATGTGCCTTTTACTAAGGAGGGGCGTCCGTCTGGCCACTCTACCATAAGGGCGTGATTTGTGGAGTGCTGCCTGGATGGTGGATCTTCTGATAGGTTCTCCCATCCAAGGTTTTAATAGTTTTAGATTTTTCATTATAGTTTAGTTTTATTTTGTTGTGACTTTTTTTCTCTAATTCAGTTAGTTTTAATTAGTGTTTAGAGTGGGTTTGCTAGTTTTTATTATTTTTTATTATTTTTTTAATGCTTAGTTTTAGTTTTTTTATACTTTGGGTTATTTATCAGGTGCAGGATTCAAAAAGGTCAGAGTAAGTATTGTGTAATAAAAACTCAACAAAAGATACCATTTAAAAAATGTATTCAATTACTGTTGAACAACCAACTGTCCACAAAAACTGTAACAGTCCACAAGATAGCAGCCGTAAGTGAAAAATGTGTGTAATACTGCTGCTGAAAATAGTCAATAGACTAAGGACACACATGAACATAATAATTAGGGCTGTCACGCGATAAAATTTTTTAATCGGGATTAAAGAACCAAATTAATCGCAATTAATTGCAAACTAATAACTAAGCAAAATTTGAACAGTTATTGCAAGAACATGTTTACCAATAAAAACATTCATAAAAATATGATAAAATTATTCAGTCTAAATTATTATTAGAAAGCCAGCCAATACCTGTATGTTGTTAATAGTTACCATTTTTCAGTCAGTTATTTAAAATGAGTCTGTTCACATGATCTGGTAAAAGTGAGGATCTTTACCTGTTCATAACCCTGCCACTGAAAACAGGCGCTCATAATATAAACCTTTTCTAGATGCATCACCAGTGGTGTAACTAGGAGCTCAGGGGCCCCAGTGCAAAAAAAAATGTTGGGCCCCCTCAACAAATTGCATCTGCTGATAGCTGATCAGAATGAATTAAGTCACTCAGAAGTTGCACTTCAAGTCCAAATTCCTGCCTCTGGTATTTTTACTGCACAGTTTTAGTTCTTTTTTTTTTTTGAATTATCTTTTTTCCCCCAATTTTAATCCCCATTCTAGTCATGTCCAATTACCCTGATTGTGTCCTCTATACTGGTTCGACCCTTTTGCCGCTGACTAAGGACGCCACTCAACCAAATTGCACCCCCTCCGGCACGCAATCAGTACAGACCTGCATTTTATACCTGCACGAGCCGAGTTCATACACCGAGAGACACTGCACACGGAGGGTCACACCCCCCTCAATGTTATTCCTCAGCCCTGTGCAGGCGCCGTCAGCCAAACAGCAGGGGCCGCAGTTGTACCAGTTATGAGAACTAATGCTCCGACTCTACCCGCTAAGCCCATGAACAACAGCCAAACGTTATTCATACTGCCGCCCAACCCAGTCGGAAAGGTAGAGCTGAGTTTCGATACGATGTATATAGAAACCCAACTCTGGTGCACCAGCGTACTTTACCGCTGCGCCACCTGAGCGGCTCACAGTTTTAGTTCTTTTAATTTTACTTAACTATAAAATATTGTAATATAATAATAACGACCTGGCGAGTGCAGCCAATGTGCGGGGAGGGGGGCAGTGAGGTGAGTGGTTGAGTTCATGTTGTGGAGGCCCCCCTGCCATGGGCCCCGGTGCACCTTTTGTATCTGCCGTAGTTTTTCCTGCCCTTGTAATTCACACAAGAACTATTTTTCCTTAAAAAAGAACTATTCTAAGAAAAATTATGTTGTTTTCTAACGTCTCACCTGTCATGTAATATAATGTCAAATATAGTGTCTGGCCCTTTAAGAATGTTAAGTGTACTATAGGGCGCAGGGAGCAAGTGTGTAGGGAAGATATCAGAATTGACCGTGTCCGGCTGTGTTTATTTTGTTCTGTTAATCAGCGTTCTGCTTCATGCACTTTTAAGGAACACAAATTACCACAGAGACACATATTTACATGGCACAAACACCTCAATATAAATAGTTTGATTAAAAATTTAACGCCTTTGACAGCCCTAAAAATAATATAAACTAATTCATGAGACACATCAGGGAGCTCAATCTTAGAAAAACATCAACTTAACTTTTGCTGTGGTCATTTTGCAGGCTAGAAACAGAATGTAAACATGAAGTGCGGTCAGGGAGCAATCTCAATCCGCTCCCTACTCACTCCGCCTCCACTCCGCCTCCGTTTGCGCATTCACGTGGAGTGTCCCTCTGTAGTGAGGTGTTAGTGAGGTTTTGTCTGCCCCCACGGGTGAGTCCATCATCTTCTTGCAGTATTGTAGGCCAGAACATGTTGCTTGTGATAACAGTCCCTTTGATCTCTTAGTGGTAACAGGGAGGTGAAGTTTGGGCAGTAATTTCTTCTGTGGCACCTCAGGATAGAATGCTGGGGGTGCTGACACAATGGCTTCTCCTGTATTTCCTCCCTCTGCAGTTGGTTTTTCTTCTTTGTCATTCTCCTTCTGGCAGGGCAGGTGTCCAGATGAGGTTTAACCTGTAACTTTTACTTAACACATAACTTGGTTAAGTTTGTCCATACACTTTCTCTGTTCCTTCTTCTCTTTATACCATCTTCTCTCTTCCCTACTTGCACATTCCTTCTATTCTAACTTACTTTTAACTCTTTTATTTGTCTAAAAACACCTTTTTTCTTAAAACCCTCTCTTCTCTACCCACTGGCAAAAATGCTGTTTTACATTTTGCAATTAGTTTCCAAAATAAATATAACATATAATAAAATGTGTGTACATATAATCTCAATTTTAACATGTAATTGTTTTTCAACAAACTTTCCCCCTTACTTTTACCCATTGTACTGCTTAAGTTCACCTGGACAGATTATTTAAATTTTTTTTATGTGTAACATTTAGAACAAAGACACACAAGTACAACACAAACAACTCCTTACACCCCCTTCTTACTTCAACAAACACATACGTTATCACATACAACACATAGACACACACAAAACATAAATCCAGTAAATTCTTCAATCCAGTCACCAATGCCTAATTTTTTTATTTATATATAGTTGGTTTTTGTATTGTTTATTAGTCGGATGCAACTTGTCCTCTCCTTCTGAGAGGCTAGTGCACTATTCACAACATTACAAACACGTCTGCTTGTACCAGGTTTCTCACGCTAAAACCTCGGTTAAAAACCTCGAAGGGCCCAATTCCCTTCTTTGAATAAACCACCTGTTTATTCTGAATAAACCTCCTGTTTATTCTCCCGATTTACAACTCTCTGTGTAAATCCAACTTACACCTCACTGTGTAAGTTCTTAAATCCCCATCCAACAATAAAGAATACTAAAACATTAGCACAAACTTCAAATATTACCAATTAACAATTACCAAAAATATTACCAAGAAAATTTTATCTCACCTGAGTCCGTGCAAGCAGCAGCGCTGAGAGACACTACGGATCGCTACAAATCCCTTTTCTCTAAACAGGAGGTAAGGCTGAAGATTACCTTCACCAGGCGTCCCTGAATCTGCATGCATATCCGTAGGTCTGCCAGTCGAGCTGCCCCACGTTGGGCACCAAATTGTCATGGAAAAATACAGTGGGGCCAAAAAGTATTTAGTCAGCCACTGATTGTGCAGGTTCTCCTACTTAGAAAGATGACAGAGGTCTGTAATTTTCATCATAGCTACACTTCAACTATGAGAGACAAAATGAGAAAAAAAAATCCAGGAAATCACATTGTAGGATTTTTAAAGAATTTATTTGTAAATTATGGTGGAAAATAAGTATTTGGTAAATAACAAAAGTTCAACTCAATACTTTGTAACATAACCTTTGTTGGCAATGACAGAGGTGAAACGTTTCCTGTAAGTCTTCACCAGGTTTGCACACACTGTAGCTGCTATTTTGGCCCATTCCTCCATGCAGATCTCCTCTAGAGCAGTGATGTTTTGGGGCAACACAGACTTTTAACTCCCTCCACAAATTCTCTATGGGGTTGAGGTCTGGAGACTGGCTAGGCCACTCCAGGACCTTGAAATGCTTTTTACGGAGCCACTCCTTCGTTGCCCGAGCGGTGTGTTTGGGATCATTGTCATGCTGGAAGACCCAGCCACGTTCCATATTCAATGCTCTCACTGATGGAAGGAGGTTTTGGCTTAAAATCTCACGATACACGGCCCCGTTCATTCTTCCCTTAACACGGATCAGTCGTCCTGTCCCCTTTGCAGAAAAACAGCCCCAAAGCATGATGTTTCCACCCCCATGCTTCACAGTAGGTATGGGGCAACTCAGCATTCTGCTTCCTCCAAACACGACGAGTTGAGTTTTTACCAAAAAGTTCCATTTTGGTTTCATCTGACCACATGATATTCTCCCAGTCCTTTTCTGGATCATCCATATGCTCTCTGGCAAACTTCAGACGGGCCTGGACATGTACTGAAACTTCAGGATTTGAGTCCCTCTCGGCGTAGTGTGTTACTGATGGTAGCCTTTGTTACTTTGGTCCCAGCTCTCTGCAGGTCATTCATCAGGTCCCTCCGTGTAGTTCTGGGATTTTTGCTCACCATTCTCATGATTATTTTGACCCCACGGGATGAGCCCCAGATTGAGGGAGATTATCAATGGTCTTGTATGTCTTCCATTTTCTTACAATTGCTCCCACAGTTGATTTATTCACACCAACCTGCTTGCCTATTGTAGATTCACTCTTCCCAGCCTGGTGCAGGTCTACAATTTTCTTTGGTCTTGGCCATGGTTGAGTTTGGAGTCTGACTGTTTGAGGCTGTGGACAGGTGTCTTTTATACAGATAACGAGGTCAAACAGGTGCCATTAATACAGGTAACGAGTGGAGGACAGAAGAGCTTCTTAAAGAAGAAGTTACAGGCCTGTGAGAGCCAGAAATCTTGCTTGTTTGTGGGTGACCAAATACTTATTTTCCACCATAATTTACAAATAAATTCTTTAAAAATCCTACAATGTGATTTCCTGTTTTTTATTTTTATTTTGTCTCTCATAGTTGAAGTGTAGCTATGATGAAAATTACAGACCTCTCTCATCTTCCTAAGTAGGAGAACTTGCACAATCAGTGGCTGACTAAATACTTTTTGGCCCCACTGTATGATGAGATGATAAATAAAAACAAAGATTATTGTTGGTTGGATTGGATTGAAGAATTTATTGGCTCGATCGTGGTGGGTTCCTCCAGCAGTGTCTCTGGACAAGAACCCCCGAACAGATGCAATTCCTATCTCTTATACTGCTCTGGTCACATGGCATTGGGTGTGGGCTTTGAAGCCCTTATTTTGTTTTTGAAGTCCCCCCCTGCTAACAATTACCCCCAATTGTTTTACATTTTATTACTTAACAACAGTTGCTTATCTCTGTGGTCTAAACTCCCAGTCTCTGCCCCAGCACAATGTAACACAGGATTTAATACACAAAGCATCATATTACTAAACTTTAAGTAATATTAAACATAAAATCTTATTCCTGCCATTACAGCTGCAAGATTCATTTGGTTTGTCTCTGGATTTAACTTGCATAAAGAGACTTCATATTGTACAGCACCTGCTGGTGCTATTTAAATGGTGACTTCATCTGGTGAAACTGTGGTATTTTTAACAAGTTCACATTATTGTGAACATTTCAGAATGAAACAAATTAAATCTTCTATACAGTTTCCAGCTTGAATTAGGGTGCAAATTTTACATTTCAGATTTCAACCTCTACACATTATTTTAGTTCTTTTATGTTTTGTTATACTTGTGCTCCAGTGTGATGGAGGGTACGAGACCAGATTCACCTGAACCCAGCTGTGTCTCCATGAAGAGCGACTGGTCAATGGGACGTCCACCTCACTTTAAAGATGGAGGATGTTCTACAGATCTGAGGTCAGTATAATCTCATGTTCTCATGTTCTCATGTGTGTTTATTTTCACTTGATCAAACTCATTAACCTCATTAAACTAATCAATTAAATCACAGAAAAAATAGAATTAATACAGTGGGGCCAAAAAGTATTTAGTCAGCCACTGATTGTGCAAGTTCTCCTACTTAGAAAGATGACAGAGGTCTGTAATTTTCATCATAGGTACACTTCAACTATGAGAGACAAAATGAGAAAAAAAATCCAAGAAAATCATATTTTAGGATTTTTAAAGAATTTATTTGTAAATTATGGTGGAAATTAAGTATTTGGTCAATAACAAAAGTTCAACTCAGTACTTTGTAACATAAACTTTGTTGGCAATGACAGAGGTGAAACGTTTCCTGTAAGTCTTCACCAGGTTTGCACACACTGTAGCTGGTATTTTGGCCCATTCCTCCATGCAGATCTCCTCTAGAGAAGTGATGTTTTAGGGCAACACGGACTTTCAACTCCCTCCACAAATTTTCTATGGGGTTGAGGTCTGGAGACTGGCTAGGCCACTCCAGGACCTTGAAATGCTTTTTACGGAGCCACTCCTTCGTTGCCCGAGTGGTGTGTTTGGGATCATTGTCACGCTGGAAGACCCAGCCACGTTCCATCTTCAATGCTCTCACTGATGGAAGGAGGTTTTGGCTTAAAATCTCACGATACATGGCCCCGTTCATTCTTCCCTTAACACAGATCAGTCGTCCTGTCCCCTTTGCAGAAAAACAGCCCCAAAGCATGATGTTTCCACCCCCATGCTTCACAGTAGGTATGGTGCAACTCAGCATTCTGCTTCCTCCAAACACGACGAGTTGAGTTTTTACCAAAAAGTTCCATTTTGGTTTCATCTGACCACATGATATTCTCCCAATCCTCTTCTGGATCATCCATATGCTCTCTGGCAAACTTCAGACGGGCCTGGACATGTACTGGCTTAAGCAGGGGGACACGCCTGGCACTGCAGGATTTGAGTCCCTCTCGGCGTAGTGTGTTACTGATGGTAGCCTTTGTTACTTGGTCCAAGCTCTCTGCAGGTCATTCATCAGGTCCCTCCGTGTAGTTCTGGGATTTTTGCTCACCGTTCTCATGATCATTTTGACCCCACGGGATGAACCCCAGATTGAGGGAGATTATCAATGGTCTTGTATGTCTTCCATTTTCTTACAATTGCTCCCACAGTTGATTTATTCACACCAACCTGCTTGCCTATTGTAGATTCACTCTTCCCAGCCTGGTGCAGGTCTACAATTTTCTTTGGTCTTGGCCATGGTTGACTTTGGAGTCTGACTGTTTGAGGCTGTAGACAGGTGTCTTTTATACAGATAACGAGGTCAAACAGGTGCCATTAATACAGGTAACGAGTGGAGGACAGAAGAGCTTACAGGTCTGTGAGAGCCAGAAATCTTGCTTGTTTGTGGGTGACCAAATACTTATTTTCCACCATAATTTACAAATAAATTCTTTAAAAATCCTACAATGTGATTTCCTGGATTTTTTTTCTCATTTTGTCTCTCATAGTTGAAGTGTAGCTATGATGAAAATTACAGACCTCTCTCATCTTTCTAAGTAGGAGAACCTGCACAATCAGTGGCTGACTAAATACTTTTTGGCCCCACTGTAACTAATCAGCTAGGATTTCAATAACTGGATGTTGGAACATGCTAGTGTTCAGTACTGTTCTGTATATTTATTGGTTTTGTATAATAAAGACTGAAAAGCTGCATAATTGCTCATTTGTTTTTTTTTGTTTGTTTGTTTTTTATTTACAGAGCACAAAAGAAGAAATTAAATGTTACTTACAGAGATCAGTTGGAATCCATATTTAAGGTTTGTATGTACTGTATGTGTGTGTAATATTATTGATGATGCTTGTCTAGTTTGCTGTTGGTTAAATGAATACTGTGAGGGATCTTATGTGGATTTTAGATTCTGGACCCTCATTAGATGTTGTTCTGGTTCTTATGTATGTGAATGTTCTTTTTTTGCTATATGGGATTAATGGGACTCAAAACAACTAGTTTCAGTATAATGTTAGCACTACATCACTCCTTATATTGTCACATAACTCATCTTGGTGCTTATTGTGATGATCTGTTCTTCTTAATTCCTCAACAGGAACTGGAGCTCAAAGTCATCAGCATGTTAAAGAATGAGCTAAACAAGTTCAAAAAGCTACTGAATGAAGATTACCCAGCATGCTCTGAGCAGGAGGTAATGGATGTAGAAGATCTGAGTAGTTTCAGAGAGGGGTCGCTAAAGATCACGCTGAATGTTCTGAAGATCATGAACCAGACAGACCTCGCTAACACTCTGCAGAGGAGTAAGAGACCTACATACTTACATTATTAATGTATTTACCATTAGATGAACAAACTCTTCCATATTCATCTTGGCTCTAGAATCATCTATACTTTTGATTAGTCATTACATTATGTTATAAAACATTTTATGACCATTAGGTACTTGATATTAGATGAGAATTCCAACTATGATATTGGTCACTACATCTCTACAAAAAAACCAATTATAATCATAGAGATTTATACTTATAAACAGAAATTAATTTCTATACAAACCTATTATTTATTACAATAATAAATTATATACTGTGTTTATTGATCATGCAGTAAAATATTAATCATCATCTTCTGTTTATTAGAACTATTAGTCTCTGTATCTCAGAAAAAACTCAAATCCAATCTGAGAGAGAAATGTAAAAGAATCAGTGAAGGAATCTCCCAGCATGGAAGCTCAGCACTTCTGAATGAGATCTTCACAGAGCTCTACATCACAGAGGGTTGGAGTGAAGGCGTCAATAATGAACATGAGGTCAGACAGATTGAAGCTACATCCAGGAGACCAGCAGTACAGCAGATTCCCATCAAATGCACTGACCTCTTTAAAGACACGTCCATCAGAACTGTGCTGACTAAAGGAATCGCTGGAATTGGAAAAACAGTCTCAGTGCAGAAGTTCATTCTGGACTGGGCTGAAGGAAAAGCCAATCAGGACGTTCTCTTCATATTTCCACTTCCTTTTAGAGAGCTGAACTTGATGAAGCAGGAAAACCTCAGTCTGATGGAACTTCTTCATCAGTTTTTCCCAGAAGTGAAAGGTCTGCCATCATTAGACTGTGATGCTTATAAAGTTTTGTTCATCTTTGATGGTCTGGATGAGTGTCAACTTCCTCTAGATTTTCAAAATAATGAGCGATTGTGTAACGTAACAAAGTCAGTAAAAATGGATGTGCTGCTGACAAACCTCATCAAGGGGAACCTGCTTCCCTCTGCTCACCTCTGGATCACCACTCGACCAGGAGCAGCCAATCAGATCCCTCCTGAGTGTGTAGACCAGGTAACAGAGGTACGAGGGTTCAGTAATCCTCAGAAAGAGACGTACTTCAGGAAGAGGATCAGTGATGAGAACCTGGCCAGTAAAATCATCACTCACATGAAGTCATCAAGAAGCCTCTACATCATGTGTCACATTCCAGTCTTCTGCTGGATCTCAGCCTCTGTTCTAGAGAGAATTCTGGGTGGAGCCGAGAGGAAAGAGATCCCCAAAACTCTGACTCAAATGTTCACCCACTTCCTGATCTTTCAGATCAAACACAAGGAACAAAAGTATCATGGGAAATCTGACCCTGATCCTCACCAGACCAGTGAGACGATACTGGCACTGGGAAAACTGGCCTTCCAACAGATGGAGAAAGGAAACCTGATCTTCTATGAAGAAGACCTGACAGAATGTGGCATCAATGTCAAAAACACATCATTGTACTCAGGAGTCTGTACCCAGATCTTCAAAAAAGAGGCTGGACTGCACCTGGGTCAGGTCTTCAGCTTTGTGCACCAGAGTGTTCAGGAGTTTCTGGCTGCTTTATATGTATTTCTCACCTTCATCAGCAAAAACAGAAATGTGCTGGTGAAGAAAAACTTTGGATTCTTTAACATCTTTAGAAACTATACAAACATGTCTGACTTCCTGAAGAGTGCCGTGGACAAGGCTTTACAGAGTAAGAATGGACACCTGGATCTTTTCCTCCGCTTCCTCCTGGGTCTCTCACTGGAGTCCAATCAGACTCTCTTACGAGGCCTACTGCCACAAACAGGAAGTAGCTCTTAAAACAAAGAGGAAACAGTCAGGTACATCAAGAAGAAGATCAGTGAGAATCCCTCTCCAGAGAAATCCATCAATCTGTTCCACTGTCTGAATGAATTGAACGATGATTCTCTAGTGCAGGAAGTCCAACAATACCTGAACAGAGAAGGTTCTGTTCATCATGATGGACTCCGACTCTCTCCTGCTCAGTGGTCGGCTCTGGTGTTTGTGTTGATGAACTCAGATCAGAAGCTGGATGTGTTTAATTTGAGTAAATATTATCCATCACATGAAGGTCTTCTGAAGCTCCTACCAGTGGTGAAAGAATCAAGAAGAGCTGAGTGAGTCATTTATTGACATTTGATTCATGAGTTTATCACTTAAACATTAATAATTAGATTTACGAAACTGAGAAGTTGCTAAACTAGTGTTGCAGTCTGATCTCAAAATGTGTCTGAAATTAACATTTATTTAGTAACATTAAAATAATAATACTGTTTTTTACACCACCTACTAACTTGCACTCTGCTAATTATGCAGAGTAGGGATTTAACGATACACTCCACCCATGATGCAATGTGATTCACAATACTGAGTTCACGATACATTTTTCT
>NC_085989.1:61407721-61415221 GCF_030014385.1 Trichomycterus rosablanca
ACTGCAATATCAGAACATGTGAATGTAAACAAAAACTGCCATACCAGAGACTCAATGATCTTTAAACTATCTGTATTGCAATTTTCTTTTGTAGGCCGTAATACGATTATAAACATAGAATTTCAGATTTTGCCAGTCACGGTTCTTAGGAGCTTCTGGTTCAGCCCTTAAACACTTCTCACAGTCTCGCTGTGCTGGTACGATACAAGATGTGATGAAGCGATTCGTGTGCCATTCCACCGCCTGCACCTCTGTCTGCAGCCAAGGTGTTTTCTTCTTATGGGCAGTTTTACCTTTGCACTGTTTGTCCATTCTGCCATAGACAAAGATTATTAGGATCAAATTCTCATAATAGCTATAAATACACAGATCAGCCATAAAATTAAAACCCGCCTAATATTATGTAAGTCCCACTAGTGACACCTGTATAGCTCTGACCCATCGAAACATAAACTACACAAGACCAATGAGCCTTGGGTGCACATGACCCTGACACCAAGCCTACTGTGGACCATTTTTGGTAGGTACTAACCACTGTTTACTGGGAACAACCCACAAGACCTGCTGTTTTGGAGATGCATCACAGACATCACAATTTGGTCCTTGTCAAAGTCACACAGTTCCTTACTGTTGCCCATTTTTCCTGCTGCCAAAACATCACCTTCGAGAACTGACTTTGACTGCGGCTTAATACATCCCACCACCTTTTTACAAGAGTACAGTAAGAAAGTAAACCCTCGAAATTACTTGATTCTACCATGAACACTCCATGGTCTACCATGGACCAGACTCAAGTACTAACCACTGCATACTGTTACACCCCAAACCTGCTGTTTTGGAGATGCTCTGACCCTGACCATTTTTCCTGCTTTAATTTGTCTGCAATTGTCCTACCTGAGCAGGCTACTGGCTTTAGTGTTTAATGTTTCAAAGTGGGTCTGTTTCTTGTAAGTAAGACTGACACTGTGTTACACTGTTTGATTAGGTTACACCATGAGTTATATTTTTAACAACACTGTGGCTTCCCACACATAAGTCCCAGTCCCAAGTCCATATGCCCCCTAATAATATTTACATTCTATAAAAACACACTATAATGACGACAATTTATCCCCCTCACTTACAGTCTGTAGAATACACACAGGCATTAGTTAGCTAAGTAATCAAACAGTACTTAAACCCTTTATTCACTGGGACTTCAACAAAAGCAAGAAAGCAAAAACCAAATACAAAAAGTAAAATAAAATAATATACCATCAGGATCTAGCCCAATTTTATCCAAGTTCTTGCCATGAAACTCAGCTAATCTTCCTTGCTCAAGAGCCATTAGAACTTTGCTGATCTTTTGATATACACTGGATGTCTCTGGCTCAGTGAGTTCCACTGTCTGTGACTCGACATCATCAGACAAAATGACCTCTGACAGGCACAGCTTTCCAAAGGGTTTCAGGGAGAGGAAGAAACAGCTAGATTATATTCTCAACAGAGGAAACTACACTCACAATGCTGCAGTTATGGAGTCAGGACAGGGGAAACTTGTGCCCTTTACACAACCATGTAAAGAAACATTGGGAAATGACTTCACATACTTTTAACAGTATGTGTGAGAGCAGATGCGAGAAATGGGAAGGCTGGTTCACAATGCCAGAAAAGTCACCACCTTAAAAAAAATGGAAGACCTTATGAATCCAAAAAATTACATGGAGAGAGTCAAAGCTGTCAAGTTGACATGTGGGTATGACAGTGAAACAAACAAGTTTTTGACCCTATCATTAGCAAACAAACTTGGAAATATCCTGGTTAAAGTAAGCAAACTTTTAAAAGCTCAAGGTTTCATCTCAAACAACCAACATCTTGTGAAGAATGCCAGTGAGTTTCAAGACATCCATCGGGAAAAGTAGAATGAGCTGATATCAGCCACGGCATTGAAAAACTTTGCTGATCTTGGCGAGCTGTAGGGTCTTCTCAGGCAGTCGATAGAACTCACGATGGATTCTTATGTCATGTCCAAGAAAATTGGCAAGCTGGTCCATTTCTGTGTCTATCATGTTTAGCACAGTTGAAAGGGTTGCAGCATGCTTTCTCAGTTTGGTAGATGTCAGTGGGACTCTTTGCACCACACACCTTTGCAAAGCCACAGAGACGGTCTGATCCTCTGAAATGTGTCATAGCTTCTGGTCTTGCAAACATATAACCATTGTCTATTAACAAGGATCTCTAATGCACAAAACATTTTTGGAGTCAGAAGAATTGGAACTGGGCGACCACGTTTCCCCCCGACGACAATCCTTGAGAAGTGTCTGCAGAGCTTTTTTTCCTCTTCAGACAGTGCCCAGTCCACATCCTCATGGTGATCAGAAGTGTCTCTTGATAAAAATGCAGATAAGAGCATGCTGGCAACTTCTCCTTCCCTGAGAAGAGAATAACCTGAGCCAGGCACACCTTATTCAGCTCCATCCAGGCTTTTGCAGAGGGACTTTCCGAGAGTGAAATGTACCACTCATCTTGTACTTGACTGAGATATGCATGCATTTTTTGGATGTCTTCAGTAAAAGGCATGAGAGTCGGTACGTTCCACTTTGCTTACCTTATGTTCCTCAATGCCGTGGCTGATATTAGCTCATTCTACTTTTCCCGATGGATGTCTTACAACTCACTGGCATTCTTCACAAGATGTTGGTTGTTTGAGATGAAACCTTGAGCTTTTAAAAGTTTGCTTACTTTAATCAGGATATTTCCAAGTTTGTTTGCTAATGATGGGGTCAAAAACTTGTTTGTTTCACTGTCATACCCACATGTCAACTTGACAGTTTTGACTGTCTCCATGTAATTTTTTGGATTCATAAGATCTTCCATTTTCTTTAAGGTGGTGACTTTTCTGGCATTGTGAACCAGCCTTCCCATTTCTCGCATCTGCTCTCTCACATACTGTTGATTCTTGTCTAATTTCCCCTTTTGTTTAACAAGTGCTGCCCAACATCAAGTTTCCCCTGTCCTGACTCCATAACTGCAGCATCGTGAGCGTAGTGTCCTCTGTTGTGAATATAATCTAGCTGTTTCTTCCTCTCCCTGAAACCCTTTGGAAAGCTTAAGAGCTTTGGCCACATCGGGTTCATTTTCATGCACATGTTCGAGGTGCCTTGCCATCTTGGCATACGGCTTAGAGCAATACAAGCAGTAATGTTTTTTGTTGTACACTCTTCGTCCACCTCTTTTTTGACTTGCGCTAACAACTATTAGATCATTTATGTTCTTACTTGAACCAAGTTCTTCTTCTGCTCCAGTGGCTTCAGGTGTAAAGCTGTGCCCGTCAAAGGTCATTTTGTCTGATGTTGTGGAGTCACAGACAGTGGAACTCTCTGAGCCAGAGACATCCAGTGTATTGTGCTTTGTTTTTTGGTTTGGTTTAAGGCTAGTGTCAATGTCACTATCACAAGTCGTATCAGGTATGTAATCATCTGCACTTTCTGATGAAGAATCAAATAGCTCACTGGAATTGTCAAGATTTGTGTCTTTCATTTACAAAACAAGAAATCATAATAAGAAAAACTTTAATACTTAATCCTAAATTTAAAACTTAATTTATCAGTAAATTTACATATACAGTGGGGCCAAAAAGTATTTAGTCAGCCACTGATTGCGCAGGTTCTCCTACTTAGACAAATGAGAGAGGTCTGTAATTTTCATCATAGCTACACTTCAACTATGAGAGACAAAATGAAAAAAAAAATCCAGGAAATCACATTGTAGGATTTTTTAAGAATTTATTTGTAAATTATGGTGGAAAATAAGTATTTGGTCAATAACAAAAGTTCAACTCAATACTTTGTAACATAACCTTTGTTGGCAATGACAGAGGTCAAACGTTTCCTGTAAGTCTTTACCAGGTTTGCACACACTGTAGCTGGTATTTTGGCCCATTCCTCCATGCAGATCTCCTCTAGAGCAGTGATGTTTTGGGGCTGTCGCTGGGCAACACGGACTCCACACATTTTCTATGGGGTTGAGGTCTGGAGACTGGCTAGGCCACTCCAGGACCTTGAAATGCTTTTTACGGAGCCACTCCTTCGTTGCCCGAGCGGTGTGTTTGGGATCATTGTCATGCTGGAAGACCCAGCCATGTTCCATCTTCAATGCTCTCACTGATGGAAGGAGGTTTTGGCTTAAAATCTCACGATACATGGCCCCGTTCATTCTTCCCTTAACACGGATCAGTCGTCCTGTCCCCTTTGCAGAAAAACAGCCCCAAAGCACGATGTTTCCACCCCCATGCTTCACAGTAGGTATGGTGTTCTTGGGATGCAACTCAGCATTCTTCTTCCTCCAAACACGACGAGTTGAGTTTTTACCAAAAAGTTCCATTTTGGTTTCATCTGACCACATGATATTCTCCCAATCCTCTTCTGGATCATCCATATGCTCTCTGGCAAACTTCAGACGGGCCTGGACATGTACTGGCTTAAGCAGGGGGGCACGCCTGGCACTGCAGGATTTGAGTCCCTCTCGGCGTAGTGTGTTACTGATGGTAGCCTTTGTTACTTTGGTCCCAGCTCTCTGCAGGTCATTCATCAGGTCCCTCCGTGTAGTTCTGGGATTTTTGCTCACCGTTCTCATGATCATTTTGACCCCACGGGATCGAGGGAGATTATCAATGGTCTTGTATGTCTTCCATTTTCTTACAGTTGCTCCCACAGTTGATTTATTCACACCAACCTGCTTGCCTATTGTAGATTCACTCTTCCCAGCCTGGTGCAGGTCTACAATTTTCTTCCTGGTGTCCTTCGACAGCTCTTTGGTCTTGGCCATGGTTGAGTTTGGAGTCTGACTGTTTGAGGCTGTGGACAGGTGTCTTTTATACAGATAACGAGGTCAAACCGGTAATACAGGTAACGAGTGGAGGACAGAAGAGCTTCTTAAAGAAGAAGTTACAGGTCTGTGAGAGCCAGAAATCTTGCTTGTTTGTTATTGACCAAATACTTATTTTCCACCATAATTTACGAATAAATTCTTTAAAAATCCTACAATGTGATTTCCTGGATTTTTTTTTCTAATTTTGTCTCTCATAGTTGAAGTGTACCTATGATGAAAAGTACAAACCTCTCTCATCTTTCTAAGTAGGAGAACCTGCACAATCAGTGGCTGACTAAATACTTTTTGGCCCCACTGTATGTTTGATGATCTCAAATACACAAGTACTTTTTTGTCATGTTTTTGTATTTTGGGTTTTTAGTTAATTAAAAGAATGTAATAAGTTAATTGTGATGATAATCTAGCAAGAATAATTGTTTATTGTGATGTATCTACAAGGTAAGTTCAAGGGGAACATATAGGGCAGATTTTAACTTTCACAGTGATTTTTTTCTTGGATAATTATCATTTTATTCTGAACACTTACGGCGTCCCCACAACACACCTTCAGTTAGTGTATGAGTAGAAACTGTGTGTAGAAACTGAACTAAACTGGTCCCCACAATGACTATAACATTGTGTGTGTGAAAGGTCCCCACAAGTGACTATTACATTGTGTGTGTGAAAGGTCCCCACAAGTAACTATAACATTGTGCGTGTATGTAACAGGTCCCCACAATGACTGTAACATTGTGTGTGTGTGTGTGTGAAAGGACCTTTCACACACACAATGTTACCATTCCTTGTGGGGACCTTTCACACACACAATGTTACAGTCATTGTGGGGACCAGTTTAGTTCAGTTTCTACACACAGTTTCTACTCATACACTAACTGAAGGTGTGTTGTGGGGACGTCGTAAGTGTTCAGAATAAAGTGATAATTATACAAGACAAAAATCCCTGTGAAAGTTAAAATCTGCCCTAAATGTTCCACTAGAACTTACCTTGTAGATACATCAAAATAAACAATTATTCTTGCTAGATTTACATCACAATTAACTTATTACATTCTTTTTACTGACTAAAAACCCAAAATACTAAAATATATGACAAAAGAGAGGCTGTAAAACTAAAAGTCAAGTAGTGGACATGCATGTACCTGTTGAGGAGTGCTGTTTGAAACAGAAGCATCATCCATCTGAGTCTTGGACAGGATAGAGGATTGGGAGTCGTCCTCCACCACGGCTCTAGCTGCAATGCTGGGTGTCTGTAAACACAATTTAAAATAACTATATCAAAAAACATGCACCAGACTTTAGAAAATAATTTTATAATAATAAAAAAATTATCTTTTGCCCAGTCAAGCAGTCTGTGTTCACACATATTAAATAAAACAGGCTTTGCGGGGACCTTTCACACACACAATGTTACAGTCATTGTGGGGACCAAGTCAGTTTCTACACACAGTTTGTACTCAGAAACTAACTGAAGGTGTGTTGTGGGGACGCCGTAAGTGTTCAGAATAAAGTGATAATTATACAAGACAAAAATCCCTGTGAAAGTTAAAATCTGCCCTATATGTTCCCCTAGAACCTACCTTGTAGATACATCACAATAAACAATTATTCTTACTAGATTATCATCACAATTAACTTATTACATTCTTTTAATTAATTAAAACCCCAAAATACTAAAATATATGACAAAAGAGAGCCTGTAGTTTTAACTTAAAGTGATGATGTGGATGTGCATGTACCTGTAGAGGAGTGCTGTTTAAAACAGAAGCATCATTCATCTTGGATCTTAGAATCTTGGACAGGACAGAGGATTGGGAGTCGTCCTCCACCACGGCTCTAGCTGCAATGCTGGGCGTCTGTACAAATTTTAAATATTTATTTTTATTGGGCTCCCTTAAGTAATCACACAAATTAAACACTTTATGACAACTTTTAACAGAATGCCTGACTGGTCAATGTACCTGTTGGTCAGTTTTTTCCGTTGTGCTTCTGCATATGAACTTTTAAATGGCAGGACTTGCTGATATCTTCTACATTTATATCACTGGGTGCTTTTGTAGCCACCTGTAAACATATTTTCATAGATAATTAGACTTAATGCATTTGGTATTTTGGTTCTTTAAGCATTTTAATTTTTATTCTTATCCTGCAATATGAGCCAGTCTGTACACCATGTATTGTGCAACATACTCGTGTTCTCCATGAGCAGTCTTCACATTCATTTCAAACTGCAGAAAAAAACAAAACAATTATTGTACTGGATTAAGTCTAGGTCTTTAAAGTTATTATTATATGCCTTATGCATATAATATGCATATAAAAAGTTTTTTTAAATATGAGGTGCAATTAAGCAACAATGCAAGAAAAAGGGACAAAAACTAAAATTATAATAATATATTATTTATATGTGTTATTTATTAGGGTTTTGCATTAATTATACAGTACAGTACAAATCTGTTTGTATATGGTGTGCATCTGCAGATACACTCTTGTTCAGAGTCTGGCCAAAAAGGTTAAATGTTATCTTAAAGTCCATTCGATCATGTTCATGTTGTTTATTAGGTTTGTGGGTATAAAACTTATCTTTACTTATTAGCGCATCACACTGGACTTAGAGACGCGTCTGCAGACGCG
>NC_085989.1:61420221-61445221 GCF_030014385.1 Trichomycterus rosablanca
AAACCATCCAACGTTTTGTTGCAAATAGTCAACAGGGTCAAAAGAAACATGTTAAGAAAAAAAGATGCAAATTAACTGCCAAAGATTTGAGAAGAATCAAACGTTAAGCTACCAGGAACCATTATCTTCCAGTGCTGTCATATTCCAGAACTGAAACCTACCTGGAGTGCCCAGAAGTACAAGGTGTTCAGTGCTCAGAGACATGGCCAAGGTAAGGAAGGCTGAAACCAGACCACCACTGAACAAGACAAATAAGTTAAAACGTCAAGACTGGGACAAGAAATATCTGAGGACAGATTGGTTTTATGGACTGATGAGATGAGAGTGACTCTTGACGGACCAGATGGATGGGCCCGTGACTGGATCAGTAACAAGCACAGAGCTCCTCTTCGACTTAGACGCCAGCAAGGTGGAGGTGGGGTACTGCTATGGGCTGGTATTATTAAGATGAGCTAGTTGAACCTTTCTGGGTTGAAGATGGACTCAAAATCCACTCCCAAACCTACTGCCAGTTTTTAGAATACACTTTCTTTAAGCAGTGGTACAGGAAAATGTCTGCATCTTTCAAGAAGACCATGATTTTTATGCAGGATAATGCTCCACCGCATGCATCAAAGTACTCCACTGCGTGGCTAGCCAGTAAAGGCCTAAAAGATGAAAAAATAATGACATGGCCCCCTTCCTCACCTGACCTAAACCCTATTGAGAACTTGTGAGCCCTTCTTAAATGGGAGATTTACGGTGAAGGAAAACAATACACCTCTCTGAACAGTGTCTGCGAGGCTGTGGTTGCTGCTGAACAAAAAGTTGATCATCAACAGATCAAGAAACTGACAGACTCCATGAATGGAAGGCTTATGACTGTCATTGAAAAGAAGGGTGGCTATGTTGGTCAATTATTTTTTTTTTAAATGTCAGAAATGTTTATTTGTTAATTTTGAGTTGTTTATTATTCTCACTTTAACAGATAAAAATAAACAAGTGAGATGGGAACATTTTAGTTTTTTATTTAGTTGCATAATAATTCTGCACACTAATAGTTGCCCAATAATTATGCACACGTAGCTGTTTTCCTAAGAAAGCCAAAACCTCACTTTCACTTTCTTAAATATTTAGGTTTAAGGTTTATTAACATTTTGAATTGACTGAAAGCACAGTAGTTGTTCAATAATAAAATTAATCCTCAAAAATACAACTTGCCTAATAATTGTGCACACAGTGTAGTTGTTAGTCTGAAGGAGAAGATCTCAGGGTTAGAAGGGCGCATTCGGGCGTTAGAACAGACTACTACTAGTGAGGGCTTAGATTTAGCTGTAGCAGTCCCGAATGCCAGCAGTTCAGGTACAGAACCCCAGACTCCGGCATTAGAGCCCTCACAGCGGGGTGACTGGGTGACGTCTCGGCGACATAGTCGTAGGGCAAAGCACCGACCATCTCAGTTGCACGTGTCCAACAGGTTTTCCCCACTCAGTGAGCCACCCGCTGAGAAGCCTGTTAATGTAAGTGCTCTGGTTATAGGAGATTCTCAGCTCCGACACGTGCGTATTGCGACCCCCATAGAGACACCAGCAACCATAGTCACTTGTATTCCGGGGGCCAGGGCGCCTGACATCAGAGCAAATCTGAAAGTGCTGGCTAATGCTAAACGTAGATTCTCTAAGATTGTTATCCACGTCGGCACTAATGATGTTCGCTTGGGGCAGTCTGAGGTTACTAAGAGTAATGTTAAAGAGGTGTGTGAGTTAGCTAGGTCGATGTCTGAGGCAGTAGTGTGCTCTGGCCCCTTACCGATTCGACCCAGTGGCGAAACCTACAGCAGGTTGTTGTCGCTGAACCGCTGGATGTCTAAATGGTGCTCAGAAAACTGCATTGATTTTGTAGATAACTGGTCCACTTTTGAGGGAAGGCCTGGTCTTTTGAAGCAGGATGGTGTCCACCCCACGTGGGAGGGTGCTGCTCGCATTTCTTGCAGCATAGGTGACAGGCTTTACCACCGCGTTAGTGTAGCGGCAGATAGTGCTAAATGACTATCCAGAGCCAAGACCAGGCAGCAGACAAACAGGCCTAACCAACTGTCTGCGAGTCGCCATCTGACGTCACCCGGAATCCTTAGGTCACAAACCATTGAGACTGTGTCTGTTTACCGTGGCAGGTGTAAGCCAAAACAAAATCAAAAAGTATGTCATAATAACTTAATTAAAATTAATCTAAATGAGCATCATGAAAACCCTAGTAAGGCTAAACTAAAGTTAGGACTTCTAAACATCAGGTCACTTGCATGCAAAACAGTAATTGTAAATGAAATAATTACAGATAATAGTCTTAGTGCACTTTGTTTAACCGAGACCTGGGCTAGACCTGATGAGTATCTAGGTTTAAATGAAGCATCTCCTCCGGGTTACAGTTATGAACATAAGCCACGTCTTAGCGGTCGTGGTGGAGGAATAGCCACAATTTATGACAAAGACATAGGTCTTACTGTAAAATCATCTCCCATAACAAACTCATTTGAGGTTCTTATCTCTGACATAGCCAATAAATGTTCATCTGATAAATTTAGTATGTTTAAGCTGGTTACTGTTTATCGACCCCCTGGTCCTTACTCAGAATTTCTTAACAAATTTGCCGATTTTCTTTCTAAATTAGTTTTATCAACTAAAAAAGCTTTAATTGTTGGTGACTTTAATATCCATTATGAGGATAAATGTAATCCACTCAAAATTGCGTTTGATTCTATTTTAGAATCTTTAGGCATCACCCAAAATGTAACAGGACCCACTCACCGCTGTAAACATACCTTAGATTTAATACTTACTTATGGTATAAACATAAACAACCTGGAAATCGTACCACAGAATGACTTAATTTCTGACCACTCTCTACTAATTTATGAAGTGTCCCTATCCAATAATATACAGCAACCACATCATTTTAAATGTAAGCGCACTATTACATCTGCAACTGCAGCAGCGTTCATAAACTGCCTACCGGAATTACCAAATATATCAGCATCAGAACCTAAAGAACTAGATCAGGAAACTCAAAACCTAGAGACCGTACTGCTCACAACCTTAGATAACGTAGCCCCACTCAAAACTAAACTGATTAGGGAGAAAAAACTTGCTCCTTGGTACAATGACCACACATGCGCACTTAAACAAGCAGCACGGAAATTAGAACGCAAGTGGCGTCACACAAAACTGGAAGTGTATAAGATTGCTTGGAAAGATGCTCTAACTGAGTATAAACATGCACTTATAAAAGCTAAATCTTTATATTATTCATCCCTAATAGAGAAAAATAAAAACAATCCTAGATTCCTTTTTGAGACAGTGTCCAAATTAACTAAAAACGTCAATGAAACTGAATCTAATATACCGCCTGACTGTACCAGCGATGATTTTTTAAAATTCTTTAATGACAAGATAGAAAAAATACGACTTCAGAGTCAGAGTGTGTCACCTGCCAATGTTAAGTATGGACTCACTCTGAGCAGCATTGGTGATAATAGTAATGATAATAGTAACAAGGTAATCCAATCTCCCAAAATGAACTAACTGTGTTGATTAAATCATCTAAGTCATCATCGTGTATACTCGATCCTGTTCCAACTCGTTTACTTAAAGATTTACTCCCAGCTATTGTAGAGCCCCTGCTTACATTAATCAATGCATCCCTTAGCCTTGGGTACGTACCTAAATTGTTTAAAAGTGCCGTTATTAAACCCCTGATTAAAAAACCTAATCTTGATCCACATGTTCTAGCTAATTATAGTCCAATTTCAAATCTTCCTTTTGTCTCTAAGATATTAGAACAAGTTGTTTCCAAACAGTTATGCTCTTATTTGAATGAAAATTGTATTCATGAAAAATTTCAATCAGGATTTAGACCCAACCATAGTACCGAAACCGCATTAATTAGAGTAGTTAACGAGTTGTTAATGTCTTCTGATAATGGATGTGTCTCTTTTCTTGTTCTATTAGATCTTAGTGCAGCGTTTGATACGGTCGATCATAACATTTTACTGGAGAGGCTAGAAAATACAGTAGGTGTTAAAGGACTCGCACTCTCTTGGTTCAAATCATATTTGACTGACCGCTCGCAATTTGTTTATGTAAAAAATAAATGCTCAGAAACAACAAAAGTAAAGTGTGGTGTTCCACAGGGGTCGGTACTGGGACCGCTATTATTTACACTCTATATGCTTCCACTAGGAGAAATTATTCATAAACATGGCATAAACTTTCACTGCTATGCAGATGACACACAGCTGTATATATCAGCCAAACCAAATGATACAGACACAATCAGTAAGATAGAAGATTAAAGTGTAAACGACATAAAAAACTGGATGTCGTGTAATTTTCTTTTACTTAATTCAGATAAAAATGAGGTTTTACTTGTTGGCTCTAAAGCTGCAAGAGACAAGTTGTCTAACCTGGTGCTAAACTTAAACACGTTCTCTGTTACTCCCAGCCCAGATGTAAAAAACTTAGGTGTCACAATAGATTCAGATCTCTCATTTGATACACACGTTAATAATATTACTAGAGTTGCTTTCTATCATTTGCGTAATATCTCTAAAATAAGAAATATACTATCTGTTAATGATGCCGAAAAACTGATCCATGCGTTTATAACTTCTCGGTTAGATTATTGTAATGCTCTTCTAACTGGATGCTCTGGTAGATCCTTAAACAAACTCCAGTTAGTTCAAAATGCAGCAGCTCGAGTGCTAACTAGAACTAAAAAAATTGATCATATTACTCCTGTTCTATCATCTCTTCACTGGCTGCCAGTTAAATTCCGCATTGATTACAAAATACTTTTACTAACTTATAAAGCGCTACATGGTCTGTACCACAGTATCTGAGTGAACTTATTAATCACTACAACCCAGCGCGTCCACTTCGCTCACAAGATGCAGGGTTACTCATAGTTCCTAGAGTTAAAAAGATCACGGCTGGTGGAAAAGCATTTTCTTACAAAGCTCCACAACTCTGGAATAATCTTCCTGCCTCTGTTCGGGATTCGGACACAGTCTCAATGTTTAAGTCTAGACTGAAAACATATTTATTTTCTCAGGCTTTTGATTAGTATAGACAAAGTTTTTGGTCATAGAAACTTGTGGTGATCAGGGATGTTGGGTTGCTGTCGTTCTGCCTCTCTTGTCCGATCACTCAGGTTTGATGACGGTGGGGAGATGGGCGCTGATGTCCTGTGAAAGCCTTCATGATCTTGTTACCTGCTCGCTTTCCCTTTTAGTTATGCTGTAATAATTAGGGCTGCTGGAGTCTAAAACTCTCTGTAAAACTGTTTTACTCAACTAGCATTGTACATTATTAACTACATTCTCTGTTGTTTTACCCCGAGGGCATTCTGATGGAAACCTGTTTACCCGCCGAGGTTAAGGATTAAAGTCAAGACTGCAGTGCCAACGAGGCTGCTTCTGCCAGATGTGACGGGTTGGGAGTAACTGCTCCAAGAATGACAAGAACTAACTACAGACTTTATTAAAGACTAGACCGAACAATAACTCTATTATTATAATTTCTTTATTTATTGCCAGTTATAACATTTGGTTCATTTAATTCTGTGTTTGTATGATTTTATGTAAATCCTATTTATTTAAAGTATCCTCCAGGCCAAGAAGGACGGGCCTTGCTGAGTCTGGTTCCTCTCAAGGTTTCTTCCTGTAATTTTCAGGGAGTTTTTCCTTGCCACAGTCGCCCTCGGCTTGCTCAACAGGGTTTTTTTTATGTGTTTGGTCCTGGATTTTGTAAAGTTGCTTTGAGACAATGTCTATTGTAAAAAGCGCTATGTAAATAAAGTTGACTTGACACACACACACACTCACACACACACACACTCACACACACACACACACACACACACACTCACACACACACACACACACACACACACAGTCACTCTCATCTATGTTTCAGGATGGAGACAGAAATAAATTTATCATTTATAATCAGCGGGTAACATTGTATTAATTCTCAGTCGCTACATGGCTATAGTTAGCACTTGGACTGTGTAGAAGTGTGAAGCTCCGCCCCTTTGTAAATCAGTACAGTTGAGCAGTCCTGCTATTGGTTGATTCATCAGTTTAACTGCTTTCACTTTTATCTACAATGTAGTCTGATCTGATTATTTCTCTCCAGGTTGGATGGTTGTTCTCTAACAGAGGAAAGTTGTGAAGTTCTGTCCTCAGTTCTCAGTTTAAACTCCTCCAGTCTGAAACATCTGATCCTGAATCACAATAAACTGAAGGATTCAGGAGTGAAGCTGCTCTCTGCTGGACTGGAGAATCCACACTGTACACTGGAGATACTGAGGTAAGATCTTCACTTTCACACTGTAGATACAGAAGATCTTTGTAGACTGAAGACTGATGTTAAGTGCAGTTGGGCAGTAGGTTTCTGTGAGGTGAAACTCGTTCACCTGACTTACTGTTAGAATTAACACACATATTAAACATTATTATTTCATATCTACACTTGATGAATTGGTCGGCCATGTTGGAAAGTGTTTACATCACAACTCAGTTTATGTTACATCATCATAAATGTTAAATGTGTCCGACTTCAGCTTCTGATACACAGGGGGGTCATGTGGTGCCTTTTGGTGAAGAATTATCTTTTCCCTTAAGACCCCCCACAGCACCTGAAAGCAGGGAGTGTCTTCTTTCATGTACACACACACATACACACACTCACACTCACACACACCCACACACAATCACACACACACACACACGCACACACTCACAAACACACACACACACACTCACACACACAGTCACACAATCACACACACACTCACACAATCACACAAACTCCCTCTCACACACACACACACACTCACACACACCCACACACAATCACACACACACACACACGCACACACTCACAAACACACACACACACACTCACACACACACACAGTCACACAATCACACACACACTCACACAATCACACACACTCCCTCTCACACACACACACACACTCACACACACACACACACTCACACAATCACACACACACACACACACAGTCACACACACAGTCACACAATCACACACACTCACACACACTCACACACACACACACACACACACTCGTTTTAGATACTCACACCAGGAGCCACTTAGAGAAGCTAAATTACCCTCGGTGTGTTTTTGTGTTCAGAAAAAAAAGCAGAAAGAAAACTGAAATGCAGAAATAAGATGAAAATGCAGGGAACCATTGGGAGAACATACAAAACTCTTCACAGACAAAAACCAAAAATGATAACTGAAGCTAGGAGCTCAGGAGCTGTGTTACAGTCAGTACTCGCTCTAGCAGCTGCTCCACCCACCGTCCTGGCAGGAGCGGAGCCAGGGGGTGGCCAGTGGTGGCCATGGCCACCATAAAGTAATCTTCGGCCCCCCCCAACACCGCTTTGCTGGCAATTTCTTTGCGGAAGCATTTCTGCACACAGGAGCAGCGCAACTCAAATAAGTAGTTCTTCACCAAAACAGTGCAGTAACACACTCAACATAAATGTCAACCACCAACACAATTACAGAAGTAGTACTATTTAGTAGTATTCGTGGCGCGCTACGAGTAAAAGCGCGAGCTGGCTCTGCGCATTCCAGTGTTGCCAGATTGGGCGATTATCTGCCAAATTGGGTGGATTTTGTTGGAAAACAATTTAACAGCAGGTAAAAAACACTTCTATTTAAAAGAAAATCTTCCGTTTTAAGAAGCCCCAACATTGTAGAAGGCTGTTAAAAGTAAAGTCAATTTTCAATGCTGATTTGGCTTAATAGTGTTGGTCAGTCTGTATCATATTCTTGAAAGAAAATTAAAATTTGTTTTTCATGCATTCACACTGGCATGTTCTGGGATTCAATTGAGTCTCATCAGTACACACAAGTTGGCAGCCAAATGATAAAGTATTGCAAAGGAATATCTTTGAAATTCTTCCTCATAATGTTAAGGTTGCTATGTTTTGTTTTTTCACTTGTCAAAGAAAATAAAGAGAAAAAAAGCTTATTATTATTATGCAGGTCTTCGTGATGTAATTCTACATGGCACTCACTGTCTGTATAAGTAAATGAGTGAGTGACCACATAAAAAAGGTATCAGTTTCTGTGCCACCCCTGTGTGAGCAATGGTCTCAGTCTGGCCACCCCTATGAAAATTGTCTGGCTCCGCCACTGCGTCCTGGTATATCTGGAGTTTGAACAGCACTATGAAAACTCCTGTGTGATTATAAAGCAGCTTCCATTGGTTGGTGTTTGGGAGGGTTTGTGGTTTTGAATGTGTAGATGTTTTAGTGGGATTGTTGCTAAATGATCTACCAGCTAACAAAGATCTACTGAAGATTCAGCATTTCAACTCTGAAAGCCTTTAAAATGTGGAATCCACTTTAAGTCTGAAATCACATTTTACACTCATGTTGGAAGGATTACTGATTCAGCATCATCAATTCAGCTGCTTTCACTTTCATCTGCAATGCAGTCTGGGTAATATTATCAGATCTGCTACTTAGATTCCACCTACTGCTGCAGGGTGACGTCTTTCATTTCTCTGATTCATCTGATTATTTCTCTCCAGGTTGTGGAATTGTGACCTAACAGAGGAAAGTTGTGAAGTTCTGTCCTCAGTTCTCAGTTTAAACTCCTCCAGTCTGAAACATCTGGACCTGAATAACAATAAACTGAAGGATTCAGGAGTAAAGCTGCTCTCTGCTGGACTGAAGAATCCACACTGTACACTGGAGATACTGGGGTAAGATCTTCACTTTCACACTGTAGATACAGAAGATCTGTTTTACTCTGAAGCATCATTTTATTAAAAGCTAAACATTGGTAGATGGTTTGTTTGGGACTCTTTGGAGTCTTCATACATCATCACATCCTATCATGATTGTTTCTTTACTGTAGCTCACTAACTTACCTGAGATTAGATCCTAAACTAGCAGCACCTGAGTTTCTGGTGCTGAACCTGCTGTAGCAATTTATCATGGATGAAGAAAAATGTGATTCAGCTTTTAAACAAAGTCATAACTGCTATTTTTATCTTCTCAGTGTTCTTCTATACAGGAATATAATTACTTTGAGGATTAGCTTTTTATTTGGTGACATTTACAGATGCGACAGCAACGTTCTTTGGCTACAAGCTAGTAACCTGTTTATATTCCTCTGTGATCAATTCCACAGCAGTGTGAGCACCAGAAAACATCTCCTGCTGGTCCAGGATCCTGAGACAGAGATTTAAACCAGAAATCATCAGTTCTTGTGGTTCAGTTAGCAACTTAGCTCTGATTTAGCATGTTAGCTCTGACTTAGCATGTTAGCTCTGAGAAGCTGGTAGTTTAATGCTCTGAAATTAATTTGTGGAACTAAATCAGGTTCTTCATGAACACAAAGTTTTTTACATCATGATTCTTTGACTCAGTTAAATTAACCAGTTGGGTGGGTAGCACTGTCTCCTCACAGCAAGAAGGTCCTGGGTTCGATCCCCAGGTGGGGCGGTCCGGGTCCTTTCTGCGTGGGTTTCCTCCGGGAGCTCTGGTTTCCTCCCACAGTCCAAAAACATGGAAGGGAGGTAAAGTGGAGACACTAAATTGTCCTTAACTGTGTTTGACATTGACCTTGTGAACTGATGAATCTTGTGTAACGAGTTTCTCTTCATCAATGTGTTCATACCTTCACCAGAACGACCGTTCCTGTCATGAAAGTAACCAAAGTGTGTAAAACATGACGTTAAAAATCCTAATAAACAAACAAACACTGACCAGTTCATCCTGGTCGGGGGTGTAGTGGGCAAAAAGAGGCACCAGTTGGAGAGACACCCTGGACAGATGCTGCTTTTAAATGCAGGTCGGGCAGAAGGTTTCCCTGAGATCAAACTCGTTTACCTGAATCGCTCGTGTTCATGTGGTTTGTGTGGGAAGATAAAAAAATATGGAGGCTGTCAAGCTTATATATTTATTTTATTATTGGTGTTAATTGTAGATGTTTAAAAGTGTTGCAGTTAAAATTAACGTACGAATGAAACATTATTATTTGATTTCCACCCTTAATGAATTGTTCAGCCATAATGAGTTTACATCAGAACTCAGTGTTCACATCACAATAACTACAAATGATTCAGGACTAGCTGCACCACCGTACCAAACATTAGGAGTGTGGTGGTGATTAGCCTCATTTGTTCTGTTCTCTGTTAACAAGCTAAGCTAAGACTGTAAACAAACAAAAAAAAAAACACTAGAGAAACAGCAGATAATCTAATTCCTCCTCTCCTCTCATGATTAATTAGTTAAGCATCATTAATTAAACTAGAACTGAAATCCCAGCTTCCATTGGTTGGTGTTTGGGAGGGTTTGTGGTTTGGAATGTGGAGATGTTTTAGTGTGATTGTTGCTAAATGATCTACCAGCTAACAAAGATCTACTGAAGATTCAGCATTTCAACTCTGAAAGCCTTTAAAATGTGGAATCCACTTTAAGTCTGAAATCACATTTTACACTCATGTTGGAAGGATTACTGATTCAGCATCATCAATTCAGCTGCTTTCACTTTCATCTGCAATGCAGTCTGGGTAATATTATCAGATCTGCTACTTAGATTCCACCTACTTCTGCAGGGTGACGTCTTTCATTTCTCTGATTCATCTGATTATTTCTCTCCAGGTTTGCTGGTTGTTCTCTAACAGAGGAAAGTTGTGAAGTTCTGTCCTCAGTTCTCAGTTTAAACTCCTCCAGTCTGAAACATCTGAACCTGAGTTACAATGAACTGAAGGATTCAGGAGTGAAGCTGCTCTCTGCTGGACTGGAGAATCCACACTGTACACTGGAGATACTGGTGTAAGATCTTCACTTTCACACTGTAGATACAGAAGATCATTCCTACAGAAACTGTTGATGATGTGTGTAGGAGTTTGATATTTTACTCGTGTTTCCCCACACAATAACACAATAAGTGATAAAACACTTCATCACTTCATGATTAAGATGATTTCTCAGTGATGTTGTCTGGTTGTGGATCTGAATGGAGATGGAGGAGGAGGTGGGAGAAGATGATGTAGGATTTTTATTAAATGATTTTCTTCTGCAGGTTGTGGAGCTGCAGTATTACAGATGAAGGTTTTACTGCTCTGGCTTCAGCTCTGAAATTAAATCCATCATCACGTCTGAGAGAACTGCATCTGATCATCAATAATCCAGGAGAATCAGGAGTAAAACTGCTCAAAGATCTACAGGTGGATCCACAATGTAACCTGAAGAAACTACAGTGAGTTACTGTTGATTTATACACAGACACACACTTAAACACACACAAACATACACACACATGCACACATTGCACACACTGCCTACACATGCACACACTACACACACACTACACACATTACACACACATGCACACATTACACACACATGCACACATTACACACACATGCAGTGTATGTCTATTTTATTGTGGAATCAGAGCTGCTCATTAGCAGAACCTCATCTGTATCAGGGTTCTTCAGTGAACAATGAATCATGTAAAATGTTCTATCATTGTTCCATCTAGTGTGTGTGTGTGTGTGTGTGTGTGTGTGTGTGTGTGTTTGTGTGTGTGTGTGTGTGTGTGTGTGTGTGTGTGTGTGTGCTGGTGTTTATACTGGTTATGATTGTGTTGAGTCTGATAGGTGACTGAAACATCTGATCATGTCTGATCTCTTCTACAGCATCTGATTCTAACACATTCAGTGAAGAGAAGAAGAAGATGAAGAGCAGTGAAGATAAACACCATCTACTCTTCACACTGAGATTCTACATGGTGACACTTTGTTCAGCTTCTTTATGTTCTAATCTGTAAACTGTCATGACATCACTTCCTGTACAAGATCAACACTCTCAAACCCACTCTGAAGTGCTGATGGATCTTCATCAGCTCCTTCTGTACATCAGTACTGTGTATAGTTCAGTACACAGTGCAGTAAGATTGGAGAGTCCATCAGGTTACTGCTACTAGCAGTATTAATCTGGTAGACTGAATGCTGAGTATCTGGTACAGGTGAGTTAGGAGCTGTGAAACAGCTTGATGCATTAGCATGCTGTTCACTATCTGGCCTGTAATGAAGTTTAAATAAGCTTAAAGCTACTGGAGATGTTGAGATTGTGCCAGGACGAGAACATGAGGAGGATTACTCGAAATCAGAACATTTTCCTACAGAACCACAAGATGTTTAGAAGGCTGGCTGAAGAAAGGCTCTTCTGTATGATTCTCACCCTGGAACTTGGCAAGGGACCTTGTTAAAAAAGACATCAAACAGTAGAGGTCCTGGGTTGAGGGGTACATAATCAGACCACAGTTTTGTACAGGCTATTACCCACAATCCCCTGTGATGTTTTTTTTTTACAAGCACGGGTAAACACCACGTTTCTAACACCAGAGCGCTTGAGGTTCCTCAGCGGCTCCACCTGCTGCACATGCGCTGTTGGACCGAGCCGGTAAACTCGGACTGTTCACTCTGCGCATGTGTAAACTTTCTCAGCACTTTTTAAACCGCTTATTTATGTAAATACAGACTGTCAGACAAATGTCATTAAAACTTCACATCCAGAAACTACTGTACGGATCTTTTATTATTAAACCACTTTGTTTTTGGGGATTTTTTCTGTCCATAAATACTTCTCAAAGCTGGATTTATGTTTCATGTTACCTGCTGTAAAGTAACAACACACTGAAGCCAGATTTATACTATGTAACACTCACTGGGTCTAAAGAATGAGGTTAACAGAATTAAAGGGGGTGGGGCATTGCTGATAGCAAGAATACTATTATTCACACTTTGCAAATTAAACATTTGTTTCTCTTTACTGTGTACAGACATTTAAATTACCACCATATCACCATAGGCAAGTTTCACATGACATAATATAGCCTCATGCCTGGGATAAAATAAATAAACATATAAAGAGTTCCTCTGCAAATAGCTTTTAGCAGGTGAACTTAAACAGTCTCACCAAGTTCCAAAGAGTTCAGTCACAGTTCAATATTCCATTCCTATGTGATGGTTGTCCCAGTTCACCAATAATCCCTTTGCTGTGACGGCTAGTCTGGAAGCCTCTGTAGGAAAGATGACTGTAGAGTAGATCCTCACCAGTTGTTGGGTACACAAAACCAAGATGACCTCTGAGTACCACAAACCAGCAAACTGCATTTGGCACAATTCTATCACCAAAATCAGCTATAAAAGGAAAAAACCCCTTACTGGGCTAAAAGAACAGTAGATTCTCCCAACAAGGGCCTGAAAACATGCCTAAGGAGCATAAAGTTGTCCTGCATGCTACAAATTGCCACAAAGAAGCATTTAAACTTCTGCTGGGGACACCTGCGTGGTGGTAGCTGAGGACACCTGCGTGGTGGTAGCTGGGGACACCTGCGTGGTGGTAGCTGGGGACACCTGCGTGGTGGTAGCTGGGGACACCTGTGGGCTGGTAGCACGGGACACCTGTGGGCTGGTAGCTGGGAACACCTGCGTGGTGGTAGTTGGGGACACCTGTGGGCTGGTAGCATGGGACACCTGTGGGCTGGTAGCTGGGAACACCTGCGTGGTGGTAGTTGGGGACAGCTGTGGGCTGGTAGCTCGGGACACCTGCATGGTGGTAGCTGGGGACACCTGCATGGTGGTAGCTGGGGACACCTGAGTGGTGGTAGCTGGGGACACCTGCATGGTGGTAGCTGGGGACACCTGCATGGTGGTAGCTGGAGACACCTGCGTGGTGGTAGCTGGGGACACCTGCATGGTGGTAGCTGGGGACACCTGAGTGGTGGTAGCTGGGGACACCTGAGTGGTGGTAGCTGGGGACACCTGTGTGGTGGTAGCTGGGGACACCTGCGTGGTGGTAGCTGTAGAAACCTTGGAGATGGAAGCTGAATTCTGCCATGTGCTTCTTTTATATGGTTTGATGTGGCCAATATTATATTTATGTTTAAAATAGCGCCGCCCTCTTGCTTCTGCAGTGTTACACGTTTGCCTCTGACTGTTTGGATGGTAGATGGTCCAAAGAAATCGGGTTCAATTCGTCCTTCTTTCCTTCCATGCTTCCTCATATTCAGGAGCAGGACTTCATTACCAACACTGGATGTTAGATGTTGATACTTTTTCTGCACCTTTGTGCATTTGCCTCTTTCTGTTTCTCCTGAGATTTTCTCATATTTTCTTCTGTTGTTGTTTTCAATACACTCCGTTTTTCCCCTGGTATCTAGATATCCGCTGTATGTCGACTCCTGAGGGAGAATGATCGTGGAAAGCTACAAGGAAACACTTCATATCAAACAGTACTTTAATCATAATGCAATAAAAATACTTAAAGCAAAATATAACATGAGTAGCACAGTCAAAACAAACATTTCACCAAAACATTTTACAATGCCAAGGACAAATGTAAATATTCGGGTAAAAATTCAGGCTTTAGATGTGCTATTGTACCTGAGTGAACATACAAAACTACATTTCTAAGAGGACTGCAAGATCAGGTGAAGAACAAATTTTGAATCAGCTGGATCAGGTTTTTCTACCATTGGACACAAAATGTAAACTATATCCAGGCAACATCTCCAGTGCACTGATACTTCAAGTTACATTTAAATGCTTTAAATTGAAACTAAGGGCTACAAGATCTCACTTACTGGCATTTCAGCAGGAAGCTCTGATGGAAACACCGCCTCTCTTCCATACATCAGCAGGAATGGTGAGGGTTTAGTGGTTGTATGGACCTTCGATCTCAATGAGAACAAAGTGGCACCCAGGTTCACATCCCGGTCATTCTGCTGCTCATTCACAAGTTTCTTAAGGGCTCTAAAATGTACACACACAATTAATAACAACATTTAGTAATCGCCTAATAATTCTGTTTATTACCAAATAATTACATTTAACGCTTTATGTTCTCATTGTTTTTTTCATCCAGGCCATTTGTATGAGGATGAGATGCTGCGGTCACACTCCGTTCATTGCACAACATCTCACAAAGCCTGTGGTCGAGCTATAATAAAAGAAATTTATAGCCACAGACATACGCAAGACATTTATTCATAATAATACATTGCAAGGTAAAAAGGTGATGCGAGTGGTTAGCACTATTGCCTTACAGCCCCAAAGATCCCTAATTTGGTCCCTAATACAAACTGTCTGTGTGGAGTTCTGCATGTTCTCCCCATATCTGTTTGGGATTTCTCTGGGTTCTCTAGTTGACACCCACATCTCAAAGACTCTATAAAGTTATTCTAAGTTAATAAAATCCCTGATCAACAGCTGGTAAAATTTAACAAAGCAACTTCATACTTTCACACATCAAAGGAACTGCTAACATGTATGTATGGAGCTGCAAACATAAAGTATGTTTGAATGGTACTTACAATACTTCATTGATGAATTCTCTTCCTTGATCCGAGAGGATGCGTTTGGGACGTCCATGTCTGAATATAATCGAACAGAGATGTCTTGCAACCTCAGCTGCAGATTTACTTCTTAAAGGAAAGACCTTAACCCACTTAGAGAAGTAATCTGTAGCAGTTCAAATGTACTGGAAGCCATCAGAGGTTTTTGCAAATGGTCCTGTTAGGTCTATCCCAATGAGCTCCCAGACATCTGATACATCTGATGTGTGTGTGTGTGTGTGTGTGTGTGTTCTTCAGCACCTTAACCTTAATGCATTGTAATGTCTGGACAGCAGTCAGTGGTTTCACAACCTTCTGACAACTGTCCCACTCCAACACCTACAAGATATAAAGTGTTAATATTTATATGGCTTGTACAGCACATAAAGGGAACATATGTACAAAAACACACACCCAACTGTCAATGTCAACTGACATTCCAGACCAGTAAAATCTGGAACCCATTGCACTCCGTGTTTTTAAGATGCCTGTATGCCCACCAATCGGAGAGGAGTGAAGCTCCTGAAAAAAGCTGTTTGGCCTCTTTGGTTTTCACCACCTTTCTGTCTCCATGAAACAGTTCTCATCTACATTCACAATAAAAAATGGAATTACAGATTTGTATTAACAGAACATCTTGTGTATTAGCCAGTATACTAAAACAGTTTGTGGGTAATAAAATGCTAACCCTTTAGGTGAGATTTGGAGGCAGATTTAGCCTCTGTGATTTATCATACCAGGTTGGATATGATCCCACAGTGACAAAATTGTTAATAACCTCCCACTTCTCAACCATATCTGAAAAGAAAAACATACAATAAGGAACAAATACGCAGAACAGAACTGACACTGATCATTTTTATACAGAGTAACAACAGAAATAGTATTACATACAAAAAATAACTATATACAAGATATCATTATAAATGCTGAAAATACCCCTTAGTAACCACTTTATTCCACATAACCTTGGCTGTGACTATTAAATCGCTAGGTCAGCACAATGTACATGTATCACGTCCTGATCGTGTCTGAACTACCTTTTGTGTTGTAAAGTTAAGGTGGCAGATAAAGATTAAAAAATATAGATGTATAAAAAGTGCACCTAAAAACAATCACTAAACCGAGGTATAAACGTGGTTAAATTCAACGTTCATTAGTTTAACAGTTAAGGCTAAGCAACATCATTCAATCACGTTTAGCCAATTCGTGCACCTTGCACAGTTATCTAACAAAATAACATTAAACTAGAAGAACGGTAAGAACGGTATTACATATATTTAAACATTACACTTTTAAAGAATTAAAATTAAAACCATGCAATACTAACCGCTAGCAGAAATGAATTATGCTAACGTTATACGAAATTATAGGCGTCGAAGGTAGCACGAAATTATAGGCGTTTCAGTTAACGAGTCAAAACTGATGTGCACATGCTCGGTAGGACATCTGGATGGGTAGGACAAATCGTCAGAACACCGACCGTTAGTTAATTTAGCGTGCGCGCTATTTAAAATAGTTCTTCAGTAACACAAACTTGTAGTTTATCTCAATCAAAGCAGAGCTTTAACACAAACTGAATGTCTGTGATCCATGTTTTAGAGAGTTAATACAGAGTTATATTCAACTATTAACAAGAAACTTGTTTTCCTGCACCTGCAGCTGCGTCCACCATGTTTGCTCAAATATCACAATATGCTAATTAGATGGCTTTAACCAATAGCAAGAGAGTAGCGTATGACATCAGACGCTCGTTAAATATTAAATTAAAAACATTGAGTTTAAAGGTTACTTTTACTTAAAATCTGTGTTGTTGTTTTTTAAAAACTGAACATTTCGTTGTATGGACTTAAATGGTTTAAGCTGTTTGAACTATTTTGCATGTTTTGAGTAAAGATAGCTTAATAGCAGCTTTAGCTAATACAGCTTCAAGGCGTCTTGGGACAGAAGCTACGAGCTTGGCCCCCTTGTTTCTAGACAATTTTGCCCATTTCTCTTGGCATTTCCTTGCAAGCTCTGTCAGGTTGGATGGAGGGTGTCCCATTTCCAGCTCCTTGCACAGATGTTTGATTAGATTCAGGTCTGGGCTCTGGCTGAGCCACTCAAGGACAATCACAGACTTTCTCTGAAGCCACGCCTTTGTTCTCTTGGCTGTGTGCTTCAGGTCGTTGTCATGTTGGAAGGTAAACCTTCGCTCCAGTCTGAGGTCCAGAGCGCTCTGGAGCAGCTTTTCTTTTGTTTGTTTGTCTTAGTTTGCAGCATTGTTTTCTTTACACTTTAATGAATACAGTTTTGCCGAGTCTCTTTTTGTTGGACCTGACTTGTTTCTCCTGCTGGTCCGTTGCTGTTATTCTTTCATTCTAATTTCTGTATTGTAACTGTCACAGACTGCTGTAACATGTGCACAAGTCTTGCTGAACATCCCTTTAGTATTTGCAATATAATATTTGTGCTTGTAAATAAATATAGTTTTACTAAGGTAAACTTGTAGTGCAGTTTGCTTATTGTAAAGTACAGATGTAGTAAAAAAAATGGTCTGAAAGTCTGATGTCAGCGTAACCAACACTGTAATTGCGTGTTAAATATGAGCAGTAAATACTGTTTTAGAATTACAGCAACTTCACATTTTGCAGGAAGGAAAAATAGATACAACATGTGGCATGAACAAATGTTACGGCACATTTAGGTGTGTTTCTCTCTCATTTGTTCAGTTTAGTAAATAATCCACGATAGTGCATTAAATGAGCAGGAAATGACATCATTTCATTAGATGACGTTGTTGTTCATTATTTTTACTTGATCAATCATAAGATTTGAGCAGAGGTGCACAAACTTTAGCAGGAGACTGTGTGAGAGGACAGCAGTTACTTTCTGACAGAACTGGAAACAGAATCAGAGTTTGGGCGGATGCTGGTTTAGTGCAGCGTTCACATGTAGACAAATTGTGTGAATTTAATACGATTGCATTTATGTCCTTTAGTGGTAACGCATTCAGTTTAATCTTATTATTCACACAGAACAAAAATATCATTTTGATTACTGTCTAAATCTGTTTGTATAACTGTTCAAACAAAAATCCTCTCGAGTGTAGATTCAGATTGTACTCGCGACTTTGAAGTCAGAAAGTGAGAGATCTGGAGGAGCACTTGAATGCGGCATTGAACTCGATTTGGTTAAAGTGAAAGTGAAAGTATTTAGTGTGGAGGAGAGAAACGTGAAGAGGTTTTCCAGATAATCGCGGTGAGTATAAGAATATAAAACTGTAACATGTGAATGTTATAAATCCGTATTTGATGGATAAATGTTTAGGATCAGGTTTTTATGATCTGATATGTGTTGTGTTTAGGAACTGTCACATTTAACACCGTTATTTAGGCGTGTCAACAACAACACGGAGATTTTTTACACTTCTGTGTTTTTCTCTCATCCACACCAACTCACAAACCCACGATTAATGAAAACAGGATGAAGAGATTTCTGAAAACTGCTTCCTTGTTTTAGTCTGGATACTAAAATGTAGCTTTACACAGATGTTGTGACGTCAGCGTGCTGGTGTTTACACACATGCAGGCGGTGGACAAAATAACAGAAACACACAATCAGTAATAAACATCAAACATCAAATAATAAAGATGTATGAGAGCATGGCATGAATAGTGTAAACTTTACTGAAGGAAGGTTGGAGTTCATTACTGATGTGTCCACGCTGTGTGTGATTATAAAGAAAGCACTAATCTAACACACTGATGAGAGGGAGATTGTTATTAATACACTTTCATTTATTTAAGAATGTCATTTAGAATTAAGAATGTAAACCAGATCAGAGTTACTGGCATACTGGTGTAAACGTAATAAAAAATAAATGTCTTAGCTGGGATGTAAAACTGCTCTGTAATGCTTTTAGAGTATGTGACTTCAGTTGAACTAAACTAGCTGCTAGTTAGCTAAGCTGTCTGATTACTGTACCATGTCCTTGTTTGTGTTTCTCTGAACTGAAGCTTTTAGGTGCCCCTGTGCTTTATATAGAGTTATTTATGTTTGGTTTTTACTTCAGTGTTACTCCAGTGTGATGGAGGGTACGAGACCAGATTCACCTAAACCCAGCTGTGTCTCCATGAAGAGCGACCGGTCAATGGATCCTCCACTTCACTTTAAAGGTGGAGGATGTTCTACTGATCTGAGGTCAGTATAATCTCATGGTGTGTTAGTGCCTTAGACCACTAGTGATTCTGGGGATTGGGGGACAATCCAAACTGTGTAGGACTTCCAGGACCTCTTTGCTCCAAGACTAGACTGAATAGCTGAGACTGAGTCTACAAGAGTCAAATTCAAGACCAAGTCTAAATAAGAGCTTGATATTATTGTTAATATTTATATTAAAATTGTAATAATAAGTGATCATGTATTTAAGAATATAAAATCATATCAGCCGTGGTTGAGTTATTAGCATACTGGTGTTATACAAAAAAAACATTGTTGAATGTAGCTAGTTTGTAGACATTTAAAACTCAGACATGCTTTTTTTTAAATAGAAGATTTGACTTAAATGAACTAAATGATCTGCTAGTTGAGATACAGTAGCTGTCTGAGTACTTTGTCATGACTTTGGAAGTGTTTGTTTAAAAATGTATTATCCCTGAATTAGCCAACATGACGTCTGTCACTTTTATGTGATGAAGTTGGTTTTGGTTACTGTGTAATGCTAAAATGCTAATACCAAAACAGCTTTTCTTGAACAAGCTAAAACCAAAATCTCAAAGTTTTTGTTTCTATTTCTAAATATATTAAATCCTCTAAATGTAAAATATTTTATTTATTAAATCTTCCACAATGTTTCCAGCTTGAATTAGGATGAAAGAATCACATTTCCGATTTAAACATTCACCCATTTATTGGTTCTTTTTTGTTTGGTTTTACCTGAACCCCAGTGTGATGGAGGGTACGAGACCAGATTCACCTGAACCCAGCTGTGTCTCCATGAAGAGCGACCGGTCAATAGATCTTCCATATAACTTTAAAGATGGAGGATGTTCTACTGATCTGAGGTCAGTATAATCTCTAGTATGTTCTAGTGCAGTGTTTTTACTTCCAGTTTCTCCTGATCAAATATATTAATCTCATTAAACTCAGTCCACTAAGCAAATCATTCATAAAAATACTAATCATCTAGGAAGTGTTTCAATAACAGGATGATAGAACCTGCTAGTGTTCAATACTGTTTTGTCTTTTTATTTACAGAACACAAAAGAAGAAATTAAATGTTACTTATCAGTTGGAATCCATATTTAAGGTTTGTATGTATGTGTGTGTATTTATAATAATAATGCTAATCTAGTTTGCCGATTGGCTAAATGAATACTGTGAAGGATTGTATGTTGATTTTGGATTCTGGAACCTCCTAAAATGTTGTTCTGGTTCTTTCAGACCTGAATGATCTCTTGATTTTTGCCATATGGGATTATTGGGGCTTATTTGGGTTTATTAAACACACAACCTTCCACATTTAATGCGGCTGGATCGGACAGAGGTGAAATTCCAGTTTAAAGCCTAAACACATTTTAATGCACAATTACTGTTTATATATTTACTGAAATTAATATGCAGAAAAACTACATCACTCCTTATATAGTCACATCACTCAGTCATTTTCTTTATTACCTCATGGTGCTCCTGGGTTCGAACCCCAGGTGGGGCGGTCCAGGTCCTTTCTGTGTGGAGTTAGCATGTTCTTCCCGTGTCATGCAAGTGAGGTGAATTGAAGATACTAAAGTGTCCATGACTGTGTTTGATATAACCTTGTGAATCGAATAAACTTGTGTGGTGAATAACTAGCGTTCCTGTCATGAATGAAACCACTGTGTAAAAACATGATGTTAAAATCCTAATAAACAACAAACAAACAAACCTCATGGTGCTTATTGTGATGATCTGGTTCTCTAAATTTCTCAACAGGAACTGGAGCTCAAAGTCATCAGCATGTTAAAGAATGAGCTAAACAAGTTCAAAAAGCTACTGAATGAAGATTACCCAGCATGCTCTGAGCAGGAGGTAAAGGATGTGGAAGATCTAAGTAGTTTCAGAGAGGGGGCGCTAAAGATCACACTGGATGTTCTGAAGATCATGAACCAGACAGACCTCGCTAACACCCTGCAGAGGAGTAAGAGACCAACATACTTACATTATTAATTTCTTTACCATTAGATGAACAAACTCTTCCATATTCATCTTGGTTCTAGAATCATCTATACTTTTGATTAGTCATTACATTATATTATAAAACATTTTATGACCATTAGGTACTTGATATTAGATGAGAATTCTAACTATGGTATTGGTCACTACATCTCTACAAATAAACCAATTATAATCATAGAGGTTTATACTTATAAACAGAAAATAATTTATATACAAACCTATTATTTATTACAATAATAAATTATATACTGTGTTTATTGATAATGCAGTAAAATATTAATCATCATCTTCTGTTTATTAGAACTATTAGTCTCTGTATATCAGAAAAAACTCAAATCCAATCTGAGAGAGAAATGTAAAAGAATCAGTGAAGGAATCTCCCAGCATGGAAGCTCAGCACTTCTGAATAAGATCTTCACAGAGCTCTACATCACAGAGGGTTGGAGTGAAGGCGTCAATGATGAACATGAGGTCAGACAGATTGAAACGGCATCCAGGAGACCAGCAGTACAGGAGATTCCCATCAAATGCAACGACCTCTTTAAAGACACGTCCATCAGAACTGTGCTGACTAAAGGAATCGCTGGAATTGGAAAAACAGTCTCAGTGCAGAAGTTCATTCTGGACTGGGCTGAAGGAAAAGCCAATCAGGACGTTGTCTTCATATTTCCACTTCCTTTTAGAGAGCTGAACTTGATGAAGCAGGACAATCTCAGTCTGATGGAACTTCTTCATCAGTTTTTCCCAGAAGTGAAAGGTCTGCCATCATTAGACTGTGATGCTTATAAAGTTTTGTTCATCTTTGATGGTCTGGATGAGTGTCGACTTCCTCTAGATTTTCAAAATAATGAGCGATTGTGTAACATAACAAAGTCAGTAAAAATGGATGTGCTGCTGACAAACCTCATCAAGGGGAACCTGCTTCCCTCTGCTCACCTCTGGATCACCACTCGACCAGGAGCAGCCAATCAGATCCCTCCTGAGTGTGTAGCCCAGGTAACAGAGGTACGAGGGTTCAGTAATCCTCAGAAAGAGGAGTACTTCAAGAAGAGGATCAGTGATGAGAACCTGGCCAGAAAAATCATCACTCACATGAAGTCATCAAGAAGCCTTTACATCATGTGTCACATTCCAGTCTTCTGCTGGATCTCAGCCTCTGTTCTAGAGAGAATTCTGGGTGGAGCCGAGGGGAAAGAGATCCCCAAAACTCTGACTCAAATGTTCACTTACTTTCTGATCTTTCAGATAAAACACAAGGAACAAAAGTACCATGGGAAATCTGACCCTGATCCACACCAGACCAGTGAGATGATACTGTCACTGGGAAAACTGGCCTTCCAACAGATGGATAAAAGAAACCTGATCTTCTATAAAGAAGATCTGACAGAATGTGGCATCAATGTTAAAAACACATCAGTGTACTTAGGAGTCTGTACCCAGATCTTCAAAAAAGAGGCTGGTCTGCACCTGGGTCAGGTCTTCAGCTTTGTGCACCTGAGTGTTCAGGAGTTTCTGGCTGCTTTATATGTGTTTCTCACCTTCATCAACAAAAACAGAAATGTGCTGGTGATACAAAACACTGGACTATTTAACATCTTTAGAAGCTATACAAACATGTCTGACTTTCTGAAGAGTGCAGTGGACAAGGCCTTACAGAGTAAGAATGGACACCTGGATCTTTTCCTCCGCTTCCTCCTGGGTCTCTCACTGGAGTCCAATCAGACTCTCTTACGAGGCCTACTGACACAAACAGGAAGTAGCTCTTACAACAAAGAGGAAACAGTCAGGTACATCAAGAAGAAGATCAGTGAGAATCCCTCTCCAGAGAAATCCATCAATCTGTTCCACTGTCTGAATGAACTGAACGATGATTCTCTAGTGCAGGAAGTCCAACAATACCTGAACAGAGAAGGTTCTCTTCATCACGATAGACACCGTCTGTCTCCTGCTCAGTGGTCGGCTCTGGTGTTTGTGTTGCTGAACTCAGATCAGAAGCTGGATGAGTTTTATTTGAGGAAATATTATCCATCACATGAAGGTCTTCTGAAGCTCCTGCCAGTGGTGAAAGAATCAAGAAAAGCTGAGTGAGTCATTTATTTACATTTGATTCATGAGTTTATCACTTAAACATTAATAATTAGATTTACGAAACTGAGAAGTTGCTAAACTAGTGTTGCAGTCTGATCTCAAAATGTGTCTGAAATTAACATTTATTTAGTAACATTAAAATAATAATGCTGTTTTTTACACCACCTACTAACTTGCACTCTGCTAATTATGCAGAGTAGGGATTTAACCATACACTCCACCCATGATGCGATGTGATTCACAATACTGAGTTCACGATACATTTTTCTTACCAATTTTTTAAACAAAATAAAATTGAAGACAAATTACACTACTCACAAAAAGTTCGGGATATTTGGCTTTCTGGTGAAATTGATGGAAAAGGTCAAAAGTTCACGCTACAGTGATATTATATCATGAAAGTCGAGCATTTAAGTAGAAGCGTGCGATGGTGATTTCCTCATCTCAAACTATTTATTGAAACAAAAGCCAACAACAGTGGTGGGTATACCCCAACAAAACATCTCAATGTCTCAATAACTTGTCATGTGCCCTTGAGCATCAATTACAGCTTGACAACGACGTCTCATGCTGTTCACAAGTCGACTTATGGTCTGCTGAGGCGTGGCATCCCACTCTTCTTGAAGGGTGGCCCTCAGGTCATTGAGGTTCTGGGGTACAGAGTTATGAGCCTCTACACGGCGACTCAGCTGATCCCAGAGGTTTTCTATGGGATTCAGGTCTGGAGAAAGTGCAGGCCACTCCATTTGAGGTACTCCAGTCTCCAGCAGCCGTTCCCTAATGATGCCACCTCCATGAGCTGGAGCATTGTCGTCCATGAAGATGAAATTAGGCCTGTGTTGTTCATGCAGAGGCACAATGACTGGATTAATGATGTTATTCAAGTAGTATGGGCTTGTTACAAAGTGTGGGGCAGTTCTGTATCGACTAGACACACCTGCCCACACTGTAACACCACCACCACCAAAGGCTCGTCTGGTGATAACAGTGGCTGATGCATAGCACTCTCCTTGACGTCTCCAACATCGTTGGCGGCCATCATTTCTGCTCAGCGTGAATGGACTTTCATCAGTGAACAGCACTGAGGCCCACTGGTCCCTCGTCCAGCGTAAATGCTCCCGTAAATGACGCCTGTGCCTGGTGGTGTGGTCAGGAACCCTTGCAGGTCGTCCAGCACACAGACCACACTGATGTAAACAGTTTCGAATGGTCTGACGTGACACTTGGGGTCCTCTCACCTCCCTTAAATGTGCCTGGAGTCGTGTGGCATTCATCATCCGGTT
>NC_085989.1:61450221-61452721 GCF_030014385.1 Trichomycterus rosablanca
ATTTGAATTTGTTCAGGATTTGAATCTAATTCTATATTTTTAAAGAGTGATTGGAAATGGGTTGTCCAGATATCCCCATCCTGAATGGCCAATTCTTCCTGTTCTCTATGTTTTAATTTGTTCCAATTGTCCCAGAATTGATGTGTGTTGATTGATTGTTCAATAATTGTTAGTTGTTTTTGGGTGTACTGAGCTTTTTTGGTTCTGAGTGTACGTTTATATTGTTTGAGGGTTTCACAGTAAAGAAGTCGTGTGTTACTGTTGTTTGGGTCTCTGTGTTTTTGGTTTGATATTTTACGGAGTTCTGTTCTTAACATTTGACAGTCTTTGTCGAACCAGCTGTCATCTTTTGTAGATTTAGGTTTTGATTTAGATTTAATTTTTAATTGAGCTTTATTTGCTGTATTTTTAAAGATCTGATTAATATTTTTAACTGCCTGATTTACTCCTTCTTTACTGTGAATGTACGCAGTGTCCAGAAAGTTGTCTAAGCTAATTTGGATTTCTGTGCTGCTAATTGCTTTCTGGAACTCCTCTGCGCTGTTCTCGGCCCATCTGTAAGATCTGGGGATGTTGTACAGCTTACTGGGCCGTGTGTGTGTGGTGGGGTTAGTTTCTGTCTTTTTGATGAACACAGTAATTTGGCTGTGATCAGACAGAGGGGTTAGAGGTTTAACAGTAAATGCACTGAGAGAGAAAGGGTCTAAATCTGTTATTGCATAATCTACTGTACTATTACCAAGAGGTGAGCAGAACGTGTACCTTCCTAATGAGTCCCCTCGAGTTCTACCGTTGACGATGTACAGCCCTAAAGTTCGACAGAGCTGCAGGAGGTCTTTACCATTTTTGTTAGTAACATGATCATAATTGTTTCTGTGGTTTAGGGTGGAATTGGTATTATGAATTTGGTTGTTATTGATGAATCTGTTTCCCTGTTCATTTATAATATCAGGTTGGGTTCCTGTTCTGGCGTTCAGGTCTCCACAGACGAGCACGTTTCCCTGGGCTTGGAAATGGCAGGTCTCTCTCTCCAGCTCTGAGAACATGTCTTCAGAGTAGTATGGAGATTCTGACGGAGGGATATAGATGGCACAGAGAAACAGATCCTTCTGTGATGATAGTATAGTTTTGTTTATTTTCAGCCAAATGTGGAATTTTCCAATTTTCATGGTGTTTATTAGCGTGTGTAGGTGTGATTTGTACCAGATTATCAGACCTCCTGAATCTCTGCCTTGGCGCACTGTGCTAAGTTTTTGGGAGGGTAGTATAATTTCTCTGTAGTCACGGGGACAGTGAGTGACCATGTCGGCCTTGCACCATGTTTCCTGTAGGATGATGATGTCAAGGTTTTTAATGTGTGTGTGGAAGTCAGTGTGTAAGCTTTTTAATCCGAAGGCAGAGGAGCTCAGGCCTTGGATATTCCAATTGCTAACGGTAAGTGACATTGTGAAGATTTAAGTGTGTAGTGTTTAAGATGAGATAAACTTTGTAAGAATGTTTTTTTTTTTTTATTTTTTTTTTTGTGTGTGTTTATACATATGTATATACTTATGTTTATCTTTAAATATAAATATTTATATAACTGTATATATGCATATACATTTTGTTACATGTGGTTATTATTATTGTCCATTGTTTTACTTTAGATTAGTCTATTGCAGATGTACTGTAATAATTGTCTGATCTCACCCATGTCGTTTTGTTGCGCTGGTCCTCTGAGGGCCTCAGCGTAGCTGCGCTGCGTTTCTGAGGTGTGGGTGAGGCGTTGCAGGGTTGCTGCTGGGGTTCTCTGTGGTTGGTGGTTCGTTGGTGTTGGCAGAACTGGAGGGCGTCTAGGTGCTGATCCGGTCGGTCCTGGTCTGGTTGGGTGGTTTGAAGGGGTTGGAAGGATTGGAGGGCGTCGAGGTCCTGATCTGGAGTGCTGTGCAGGTCCAGTTGAAAACGGGTGTGTCGGTGGTCTCCTGTGATTCTGATGTGGTCGCTGTCCTGGTGTGTGTGTGGTTCCGTTTATTCCCCGTGCTGCAGTTTTCAGAGTTCTTGCTAATTCTTTGATGCTGTACTTGTTCAGGTGCACGTGGTCGTACAGGTGATGGAGCGAGATGTTGGTGTGGTGGGCGATGTGAATGTTAGAGATGTGTGCACATCCTTTGGTGATGTCCGTGTTTACTCTCTGTATTGTGTCTGGGTGAAAGTCTCGTCGTGGTAGGAGAGTAGATATTATTATTTTAGTATTTGGGAAAGTCTCAGCGGTCCTCTTTGCAGCTCTGCACACCATCGCTCCGACTCTCTCTTGTTCTGTCCTCAGGTCGTTTGTGCCCGTATGGATGATTATACATTTGGGCTCTCCCAGGGTATTATCTTGGAGAGATGTGTAAACATCACGTGTCCTTGGGCACCAGATTTTTGTGGTTTTTTGTCCTGGGAAAAGTTTCTCCATGTTTAAAAATTTGCCATTGGAGTCTATGAGAATGGCGATCTCAGTGTCTGTGTGGGACACAGC
>NC_085989.1:61457721-61470221 GCF_030014385.1 Trichomycterus rosablanca
TCTCCACTTTTGTAGATGGGTGTTATGAGACCTTGATTCCAGATTTCAGGGAAGGAACCGATACTCAGAACCAGGTTAAAGACTTTTAACATCGCCAGGTGAAATTTGGAGCTGCTGTGTTTGATCATTTCATTCAGGATCCCGTCAGGTCCTGATGATTTCTTTGTTTTTAGTTTTTTAATGTTGTCTTTAAGTTCCTGCTCAGTAATGAGAGAGTCTAGAGGATTCTGGTGGTTTTTAACAGCCTGTTCCAGTTCCTCTAACTTACTAATAATTTGATTTTGTTCAGGATTTGAATCTAATTCTACATTTTTAAAGAGTGATTGGAAATGGGTTGTCCAGATATCCCCATCCTGAATGGCCAATTCTTCCTGTTCTCTATGTTTTAATTTGTTCCAATTGTTCCAGAATTGATGTGTGTTGATTGATTGTTCAATAATTGTTAGTTGTTTTTGGGTGTACTGAGCTTTTTTGGTTCTGAGTGTACGTTTATATTGTTTGAGGGTTTCACAGTAAAGAAGTCGTGTGTTACTGTTGTTTGGGTCTCTGTGTTTTTGGTTTGATATTTTACGGAGTTCTGTTCTTAACATTTGACAGTCTTTGTCGAACCAGCTGTCATCTTTTGTAGATTTAGGTTTTGATTTAGATTTAATTTTTAATTGAGCTTTATTTGCTGTATTTTTAAAGATCTGATTAATATTTTTAACTGCCTGATTTTCTCCTTCTTTACTGTGAATGTACGCAGTGTCCAGAAAGTTATCTAAGCTAATTTGGATTTCTGTGCTGCTAATTGCTTTCTGGAACTCCTCTGCGCTGTTCTCAGCCCATCTGTAGGATCTGGAGATGCTGTACAGCTTACTGGGCCGTGTGTGTGTGGTGGGGTTAGTTTCTGTCTTTTTGATGAACACAGTAATTTGGCTGTGATCAGACAGAGGGGTTAGAGGTTTAACAGTAAATGCACTGAGAGAGAAAGGGTCTAAATCTGTTATTACATAATCTACTGTACTATTACCAAGAGGTGAGCAGAACGTGAACTTTCCTAATGAGTCCCCTCGAGTTCTACCGTTGACGATGTACAGACCTAAAGTTCCACAGAGCTGCAGGAGGTCTTTACCATTTTTGTTAGTAACATGATCATAATTGTTTCTGTGGTTTAGGGTGGAATTGGTATTAAGAATTTGGTTGTTATTGATGAATCTGTTTCCCTGATCATTTATAATATCAGGTTGGGTTCCTGTTCTGGCGTTCAGGTCTCCACAGACGAGCACGTTTCCCTGGGTTTGGAAATGGCAGGCCTCTCTCTCCAGCTCTGAGAACATGTCTTCAAAGTAGTATGGAGACTCTGACGGAGGGATATAAATGGCACAGAGAAACAGATCCTTCTGTGATGATAGTATAGTTTTGTTTATTTTTAGCCAAATGTGGTATTTTCCAATTTTCATAATGTTTATTAGCGTGTGTAGGTGTGATTTGTACCAGATTATCAGACCTCCTGAATCTCTGCCTTGGCGCACTGTGCTAAGTTTTTGGGAGGGTAAAATGATTTCTCTGTAGTCACGGGGACAGTGAGTGACCGTGTCGGCCTTGCACCATGTTTCCTGTAGGATGATGATGTCAAGGTTTTTAATGTGTGTGTGGAAGTCAGTGTGTAAGCTTTTTAATCCGAAGGCTGTGGAGCTCAGGCACTCACACACACACACACACACACACACACTCACACTCTCACACACACACACACACACACTCACACTCACACACACTCACACACACACACACACACACACACACACACACACACACTCACACTCACACTCTCACACACACTCTCACACACACACACACACATACACACACACACACTCTCACACACACACACACACACACTCACACTCACACACACACACACACACACACACACACTCACACTTACACTCTCACACACACTCTCACACACACACACACACACACTCACACACACACACTCACACACACACACACACACTCTCACACACACACACACACACACACACACACACACTCTTGTTAGATACAATAACTCACACCAGGTTCCACTTAGAGAAGCTAAATTACCCTCGGTGTGTTTTTGTGTTCAGAACAAAAAAAAGCAGAAAAAAACCTGAAATGCAGAAATAAGATGAAAATGCAGGGAACCATTGGGAGAACATACAAAACTCTTCACAGACAAAAATGAAAAATGATAACTGAAGCTAGGAGCTCAGGAGCTGTGTTACAGTCAGTACTCGCTCTACCAGCTGCTCCACCCACCGTCCTGGTATATCTGGAGTTTGAACAGCACTATGAAAACTCCTGTGTGATTATAAAGCAGCTTCCATTGGTTGGTGTTTGGGAGGGTTTTTGGTTTTGAATGTGGAGATGTTTTAGTGGGATTGTTGCTAAATGATCTACCAGCTAACAAAGATCTACTGAAGATTCAGCATTTCAACTCTGAAAGCCTTTAAAATGTGGAATCCACTTTAAGTCTGAAATCACATTTTACACTCATGTTGGAAGGATTACTGATTCAGCATCATCAATTCAGCTGCTTTCACTTTCATCTGCAATGCAGTCTGGGTATTATTATCAGATCTGCTACTTAGATTCCACCTACTGCTGCAGGGTGACGTCTTTCATTTCTCTGATTGATCTGATTATTTCTCTCCAGGTTGTGGAATTGTTCTCTAACAGAGGAAAGTTGTGAAGTTCTGTCCTCAGTTCTCAGTTTAAACTCCTCCAGTCTGAAACATCTGAACCTGAATAACAATAAACTGAAGGATTCAGGAGTGAAGCTGCTCTCTGCTGGACTGGAGAATCCACACTGTACACTGGAGATACTGGAGTAAGATCTTCACTTTCACACTGTAGATACAGAAGATCTGTTTTACTCTGAAGCATCATTTTATTAAAAGCTAAACATTGGTAGATGGTTTGTTTGGGACTCTTTGGAGTCTTCATACATCATCACATCCTACACTGCAAAAAATCACCTTCAGAAAACAAGAAAAATAAAAACAAATCAAGACAAAAGGTACTTTAATCAAGCAAAATGATCTGCCAGTATAGTGAGAAAATTTATCTTAGCAAGATTTCCTAAAACAAGAAAAAAGATCTTGTGCTATAAATGATCTTATAATCTTAAAATTAGTAAGAAATTACTTGATTTAAGGCATTATGGCTAGATTTGAGTAACACTCATTTGCTCTAATTTCATATTAATAATCCAAAAACTAGCATAATCAGCTAAACTAGCATATTAATCTTGTTTTAAGCATTTTCATAAAACCTTATTTGGTAAAGAATTTCTTGAAATTAGAATGCTTGGACATATTTTTAGCTAAAATGGCTTTAAAATGTTCTTAAATTAACACTTAAAAGCTTAAAATAAGATCAACTCCAGTAAATAGTTCTCAAAATAAGAAATGAACAATTAAAAACCCTCACATTATTATAATTATTATAATTAACAAATGTTACTTAGTAAAACTTCTTAAAATAAGCAATAATACCCAGGTTTTTGCATCACACTAAATGCCTTAAAACCAGTCAGAAAATATGAACATTAGAGCATTTTAATCATGACATAAGCGTTAAAAATTCAGTTTCCATGCACAAAAGAAAGATATAGAGACTCAATACTAGTCTCTCTCATTTAAGTCTATTGGTAAGACTGCATTGCTAGTAATCTGAGACTCAAAAGAATGTACTTTATACTCAAATTAAGACATCATACGCCAAGTCCGTTTATCGAAAATACAACAGAAAATCTGAATTTTGTATCAATTTTATTAACTTTAACAAGTGTGCCATCATGGCAGCTTGATATGAATACATTACACGTGTGCAAACAAGACAGATTTATCCAAATACACAACAAGCAGGTTCAGGCAGCTTCTGAGTATTCTATTAAAACATGTCAATCTTAGATGTCAAGGCTTTCCAATAACAATGTACCTACGTCTACAACATTAACAACATTGCTTGGTCTTCATATACCATCTTTAAACATAAACAAATAATAATAAAAAGGGACCTGGACCTGACTTGCAGCGCGTATACACCATGACATACAGAACACCTTGGTGCAGCGGGCCTTCGGGGAATGTTGTCACTGGGTTCTTCCCAACACTGATCATGCAGTTATCCTGGTCAGTTAGAAGCAGGGGGCTGATAGACGACATCTGCTAAGAAAAGCAGCAGCGTTTCAGAGGGCTGAAAAAACAAAAACCAAAGACACTATAAACCACAGACATGAACAGAACAAACGATATTCAGGATTTAAATCACAACTTAAAGTTTCTTTGCAGCAGTTTAGTGAACTATCTAAACAACAAATAAATAACAGTAGACAATACTTACCATGAGAATATGAAACAGAGCCTCACTCGGCTGTCCCAGTTTCTGTGGTGGTGCAACTCCTGATGGGAAGAGTGCAGGAAGGCCGTTCAAAATCTCAGTGGACTGTTGCACTATTTAAAGAAAAACAATGTCTTACTGAAATTAAAATCACTTTTAAAATCAATTTTTCTCCCTTCCAGAATGTTTACAATACGTCATATCTAATTCACTTCATTTCTGCCTGGCCACACCACAGGATTTACAATAATTACACATTTATTTTACCTTCAGTCACCAAAACCCCCAGACTTCAACATCTACCCAGAATAAAACAGACACCACCAAACGTGTACAAAGTTCTAGACCAACCTGAGAGCTCACAACATTCCTCATGAACAGACATGACTTTAGACGGGGCTTCAGACTACCGCTTGTTGAGGATGATAAAAATAGCACATGGGATATTTTACTGATTACTGATCAACTGTTTTGCTTCAGGGTCGAGTGGCAAATAAAGACTTAACACTCAACATCTATAAAACAATCATTTACTAATAAAGCAGTATTTCATCCAGACATTATTTTAAATCACTTTTATTTCATCAAGTTTTTACTGCAAGCATAACGCAAATTTCTATCTTTAATGAGAATGTAATGTAGCATCAAGCTAACAGTTTTGTCTGTTTGTGTTTTTTAACACTCTTAAACAGACAAAGTTTCTAACAAACATTTAAGTAACATTTCCTGTTAGACTATCTGTAATCTGGTCAACCTTCTAAGTACTATTCACAAACAACAATCTAATGTTTGTGTTCAGTGATTAGCCAATTTAGTGATTTTCAAACTTAAATTAGGCTCCAGGGAACAAAAAATATGTTTGTGATATTCTTCTTTCAGCCATAAATGTTAATAATTGTTTATAATTACTGTTTGGTAGCTATTTACATCGATTAACCATAACATTAACACCACCTCCTTGTTTCTACACTCATTGTCTATTTTATCAGCTCCACTTACCATACTGGAGTACTTTGTAGTTCTACAATTACAGACTGTAGTCCATCAGTTTCTCTGCATACTTTGTTAGCCATCTTCCATCCTGTTTTTCAATGGTCAGGACCCCCACAGGACCACCACAGAGCAGGTATTAATTCACTGAAGGATTGTCTCAGCACTGCAGTGACTGACATGGTGGTGGTGTTTTAGTGTGAGTTGAACTAGTACAAGTGGATCAGACATAGCAGTGCTGCTGGAGTTTTTAAAACATTGTGTCCACTCATTGTCCACTCTACAGACACTCCTACCTAGTTGGTCCACCTTGTAGATATAAAGTCTGAGACGTTCGCTCATTTCTTGCTGCAGTTTGTGTTGGTCATGCACTAGTCCTTCATTAGTGGTCACAGGATGCTGCCCAAAGAACATTGTTGGCTGGTGGACTCAGCAGTGGAACTGAGATGCTTAAAAACTCCAGTAGCACTGCTGTCTTATCCGCTCATATCAGTGCAACACACACCAACACACCACCATCACATCAGTGTCACTGCAGTGCTGAGAATAATCCACCACCCAAAGAAAACCTGCTCTGTGTTGATACTCTGGGGGTCCTGAAGAACAGGATGGAAGAGGGATAAAGCATGCAGAGAAACTGATGGACTACAGACTGTAATGGTAGAACTACAAAGTACTCCAGTATGATAAGTGGAGCTGATAAAATAGACCATGAGTGTAGATTAAGGTGGTGTTAATGTTACGGCTGATGTGTGTATGATGCCCATTACAATGCATGCTGGTTACAATGCATTCTGAGCCACAATATTACAGTATTTACATATAATTGTAAGAGTTATTACAAAAAAACCTAACTACAATATTAAATTACATTGATGTGTTTTCATGAATGAAGTAATAAAGTGATGCTTTAAAATATTTTAGACAGCGGTGCCTCTAGGGGTGCAAATTGCTGAATACATTTTGAGTAATGACTTATATTGAATTTACCTTCATCCAGAGTCACTGGTGGCCTCATTACATTTTTCATGACTCCAAGGAACTGAACTTTTGAACAGACATGAACACGGAGTGATTTGAGACACTACACACGGACCTACTGTAAGGAGCAGATCTGTTACCCAGTTACCTAATCAATTGCATTATCCAAGAATCCAGTGTTACCACTCGCAATTTTAATTTAAAAGTATCTTCTATGGTCCAACTACACTTAGTTATTAAACCTGAAAACAATTAAGAAAAAATGCTGACTTTAAAGTTAAGCTAGCTAGCTAGCTAAGTTAATTAGGTCAATGCTAACGCAAATAAACCTAGATAAGACTCTGAACAAGCACAATACTGGCTCACAAAACTCAACATTCAAACAGAAGATATAAGTTATTAGCTCAGCTGTAAGTGCTGCGGTGGAAATATCATCCAGGGTTTCTACATTTCAGTTGTTTATGGTTAGCACTTAGCAGCAGAAAAAGACTGAAATGTTGGTTAGAAGAAAGTTCTGGGGGGAACTGAGGAAGAATCATCTCATGTTGTAAAAGGGAGAAATTTATTTCATTAAGCAGCACGGTTCTGGTTAGCTGTTTGAATTGATAACGTGTTGCATTTATTACAGCTCTAAAACACAAATATAATTAAACAAAAACAGCTCAACAATACCAGTGACTGTTTAAGCAGCTGTTATAGACAATGAGGGAGGGAGAGGGGAGGGGCGAGTTGTGTTCAGTGAGGGAGAGGGGCGGGGCGAGTTGTGTTCAGTGAGGGAGAGGGGCGGGGCGAGTCGTGTTCAGTGAGGGAGAGGGGCAGGGCGAGTTGTGTTCAGTGAGGGAGAGGGGAGGGGCGAGTTGTGTTCAGTGAGGGAGAGGGGCGGGGCGAGTCGTGTTCAGTGAGGGAGAGGGGCAGGGCGAGTCGTGTTCAGTGAGGGAGAGGGGAGGGGCGAGTTGTGTTCAGTGAGGGAGAGGGGAGGGGCGAGTTGTGTTCAGTGAGGGAGAGGGGCGGGGCGAGTTGTGTTCAGTGAGGGAGAGGGGAGGGGCGAGTTGTGTTCAGTGAGGGAGAGAGGAGGGGCGAGTTGTGTTCAGTGAGGGAGAGGGGAGGGGCGAGTTGTGTTCAGTGAGGGAGAGGGGAGGGGCGAGTTGTGTTCAGTGAGGGAGAGGGGAGGGGCGAGTTGTGTTCAGTGAGGGAGAGAGGAGGGGCGAGTTGTGTTCAGTGAGGGAGAGGGGAGGGGCGAGTTGTGTTCAGTGAGGGAGAGGGGAGGGGCGAGTTGTGTTCAGTGAGGGAGAAGGGCGGGGCGAGTTGTGTTCAGTGAGGGAGAGAGGTGGGGCGAGTCGTGTTCAGTGAGGGAGAGGGGCAGGGCGAGTTGTGTTCAGTGAGGGAGAGAGGTGGGGCGAGTTGTGTTCAGTGAGGGAGAGGGGCAGGGCGAGTTGTGTTCAGTGAGGGAGAGAGGTGGGGCGAGTCGTGTTCAGTGAGGGAGAGGGGCGGGGCGAGTTGTGTTCAGTGAGGGAGAGAGGTGGGGCGAGTCGTGTTCAGTGAGGGAGAGGGGCGGGACGAGTTGTGTTCAGTGAGGGAGAGAGGCGAGGCGAGTTGTGTTCAGTGAGGGAGAGAGGCGGGGTGAGTTGTGTTCAGTGAGGGAGAGGGGCGGGGCGAGTTGTGTTCAGTGAGGGAGAGAGGTGGGGCGAGTCGTGTTCAGTGAGGGAGAGGGGCAGGGCGAGTTGTGTTCAGTGAGGGAGAGAGGTGGGGCGAGTCGTGTTCAGTGAGGGAGAGGGGAGGGGCGAGTTGTGTTCAGTGAGGGAGAGGGGAGGGGCGAGTTGTGTTCAGTGAGGGAGAGGGGCGGGGCGAGTTGTGTTCAGTGAGGGAGAGAGTCGTGTTCAGTGAGGGAGAGGGGTGGGGCGAGTTGTGTTCAGTGAGGGAGAGAGGCGGGGCGAGTTGTGTTCAGTGAGGGAGAGAGGCGGGGCGAGTTGTGTTCAGTGAGGGAGAGGGGAGGGGCGAGTTGTGTTCAGTGAGGGAGAGGGGAGGGGCGAGTCGTGTTCAGTGAGGGAGAGGGGCAGGGCGAGTTGTGTTCAGTGAGGGAGAGAGGTGGGGCGAGTTGTGTTCAGTGAGGGAGAGGGGCAGGGCGAGTTGTGTTCAGTGAGGGAGAGAGGTGGGGCGAGTCGTGTTCAGTGAGGGAGAGGGGCGGGGCGAGTTGTGTTCAGTGAGGGAGAGGGGAGGGGCGAGTCGTGTTCAGTGAGGGAGAGGGGCAGGGCGAGTTGTGTTCAGTGAGGGAGAGAGGTGGGGCGAGTTGTGTTCAGTGAGGGAGAGGGGCGGGGCGAGTTGTGTTCAGTGAGGGAGAGAGGAGGGGCGAGTTGTGTTCAGTGAGGGAGAGGGGAGGGGCGAGTCGTGTTCAGTGAGGGAGAGGGGCAGGGCGAGTTGTGTTCAGTGAGGGAGAGAGGTGGGGCGAGTTGTGTTCAGTGAGGGAGAGGGGCAGGGCGAGTTGTGTTCAGTGAGGGAGAGAGGTGGGGCGAGTCGTGTTCAGTGAGGGAGAGGGGCGGGGCGAGTTGTGTTCAGTGAGGGAGAGAGGTGGGGCGAGTCGTGTTCAGTGAGGGAGAGGGGCAGGGCGAGTTGTGTTCAGTGAGGGAGAGAGGTGGGGCGAGTCGTGTTCAGTGAGGGAGAGGGGAGGGGCGAGTTGTGTTCAGTGAGGGAGAGGGGAGGGGCGAGTTGTGTTCAGTGAGGGAGAGAGGCGAGGCGAATTGTGTTCAGTGAGGGAGAGGGGAGGGGCGAGTCGTGTTCAGTGAGGGAGAGGGGCGGGACGAGTTGTGTTCAGTGAGGGAGAGAGGCGAGGCGAATTGTGTTCAGTGAGGGAGAGAGGCGGGGTGAGTTGTGTTCAGTGAGGGAGAGGGGCGGGGCGAGTTGTGTTCAGTGAGGGAGAGAGGTGGGGCGAGTCGTGTTCAGTGAGGGAGAGGGGCAGGGCGAGTTGTGTTCAGTGAGGGAGAGAGGTGGGGCGAGTCGTGTTCAGTGAGGGAGAGGGGAGGGGCGAGTTGTGTTCAGTGAGGGAGAGGGGAGGGGCGAGTTGTGTTCAGTGAGGAAGAGGGGCGGGGCGAGTTGTGTTCAGTGAGGGAGAGAGTCGTGTTCAGTGAGGGAGAGGGGTGGGGCGAGTTGTGTTCAGTGAGGGAGAGGGGAGGGGCGAGTTGTGTTCAGTGAGGGAGAGAGGCGGGGCGAGTTGTGTTCAGTGAGGGAGAGGGGAGGGGCGAGTTGTGTTCAGTGAGGGAGAGGGGAGGGGCGAGTTGTGTTCAGTGAGGGAGAGGGGCGGGGCGAGTTGTGTTCAGTGAGGGAGAGAGTCGTGTTCAGTGAGGGAGAGGGGTGGGGCGAGTTGTGTTCAGTGAGGAAGAGGGGAGGGGCGAGTTGTGTTCAGTGAGGGAGAGAGGCGGGGCGAGTTGTGTTCAGTGAGGGAGAGAGGCGAGTTGTGTTCAGTGAGGGAGAGGGGAGGGGCGAGTTGTGTTCAGTGAGGGAGAGGGGAGGGGCGAGTTGTGTTCAGTGAGGGAGAGGGGCGGGGCGAGTTGTGTTCAGTGAGGGAGAGAGTCGTGTTCAGTGAGGGAGAGGGGCGGAGCGAGTTGTGTTCAGTGAGGGAGAGGGGAGGGGCGAGTTGTGTTCAGTGAGGGAGAGGGGCGGGGCGAGTTGTGTTCAGTGAGTGAGAGGGGAGGGGCGAGTTGTGTTCAGTGAGGGAGAGGGGAGGGGCGAGTTGTGTTCAGTGAGGGAGAGGGGCGGGGCGAGTTGTGTTCAGTGAGGGAGAGAGTCGTGTTCAGTGAGGGAGAGGGGAGGGGCGAGTTGTGTTCAGTGAGGGAGAGAGGCGGGGCGAGTTGTGTTCAGTGAGGGAGAGAGGCGAGTTGTGTTCAGTGAGGGAGAGGGGAGGGGCGAGTTGTGTTCAGTGAGGGAGAGGGGAGGGGCGAGTTGTGTTCAGTGAGGGAGAGAGGTGGGGCGAGTTGTGTTCAGTGAGGGAGAGGGGCAGGGCGAGTTGTGTTCAGTGAGGGAGAGAGGTGGGGCGAGTTGTGTTCAGAGAGGGAGAGGGGAGGGGCGAGTCGTGTTCAGTGAGGGAGAGGGGCAGGGCGAGTTGTGTTCAGTGAGGGAGAGAGGTGGGGCGAGTTGTGTTCAGTGAGGGAGAGGGGCAGGGCGAGTTGTGTTCAGTGAGGGAGAGAGGTGGGGCGAGTCGTGTTCAGTGAGGGAGAGGGGAGGGGCGAGTTGTGTTCAGTGAGGGAGAGGGGAGGGGCGAGTTGTGTTCAGTGAGGGAGAGGGGCGGGGCGAGTTGTGTTCAGTGAGGGAGAGAGGCGGGGCGAGTTGTGTTCAGTGAGGGAGAGGGGAGGGGCGAGTTGTGTTCAGTGAGGGAGAGGGGAGGGGCGAGTTGTGTTCAGTGAGGGAGAGAGTCGTGTTCAGTGAGGGAGAGGGGTGGGGCGAGTTGTGTTCAGTGAGGGAGAGAGGCGGGGCGAGTTGTGTTCAGTGAGGGAGAGAGGCGGGGCGAGTTGTGTTCAGTGAGGGAGAGGGGAGGGGCGAGTTGTGTTCAGTGAGGGAGAGGGGAGGGGCGAGTTGTGTTCAGTGAGGGAGAGGGGCGGGGCGAGTTGTGTTCAGTGAGGGAGAGAGTCGTGTTCAGTGAGGGAGAGGGGAGGGGCGAGTTGTGTTCAGTGAGGGAGAGAGGCGGGGCGAGTTGTGTTCAGTGAGGGAGAGAGGCGAGTTGTGTTCAGTGAGGGAGAGGGGAGGGGCGAGTTGTGTTCAGTGAGGGAGAGGGGAGGGGCGAGTTGTGTTCAGTGAGGGAGAGGGGCGGGGCGAGTTGTGTTCAGTGAGGGAGAGAGTCGTGTTCAGTGAGGGAGAGGGGCGGGGCGAGTTGTGTTTAGTGAGGGAGAGAGGCGGGGCGAGTTGTGTTTAGTGAGGGAGAGAGGCGGGGCGAGTTGTGTTCAGTGAGGGAGAGGGGAGGGGCGAGTTGTGTTCAGTGAGGGAGAGGGGCGGGGCGAGTTGTGTTCAGTGAGGGAGAGAGTCGTGTTCAGTGAGGGAGAGGGGTGGGGCGAGTTGTGTTCAGTGAGGAAGAGGGGAGGGGCGAGTTGTGTTCAGTGAGGGAGAGGGGCGGGGCGAGTTGTGTTCAGTGAGGGAGAGGGGAGGGGCGAGTCGTGTTCAGTGAGGGAGAGGGGTGGGGCGAGTTGTGTTCAGTGAGGGAGAGGGGTGGGGCGAGTTGTGTTCAGTGAGGGAGAGGGGCGGGGTGAGTCGTGTTCAGTGAGGGAGAGGGGCGGGGCGGGGCGAGTCGTGTTCAGTGAGGGAGAGGGGCGGGGCGAGTTGTGTTCAGTGAGGGAGAGGGGCAGGGCGAGTTGTGTTCAGTGAGGGAGAGAGGCGGGGCGAGTTGTGTTCAGTGAGGGAGAGGGGAGGGGCGAGTTGTGTTCAGTGAGGGAGAGGGGCGGGGCGAGTTGTGTTCAGTGAGGGAGAGGGGAGGGGCGAGTTGTGTTCAGTGAGGGAGAGGGGAGGGGCGAGTCGTGTTCAGTGAGGGAGAGGGGCGGGGCGAGTTGTGTTCAGAGAGGGAGAGGGGCGGGGCGAGTTGTGTTCAGTGAGGGAGAGGGGAGGGGCGAGTCGTGTTCAGTGAGGGAGAGGGGCGGGGCGAGTTGTGTTCAGTGAGGGAGAGGGGAGGGGCGAGTCGTGTTCAGTGAGGGAGAGGGGCGGGGTGAGTCGTGTTCAGTGAGGGAGAGGGGCGGGGTGAGTCGTGTTCAGTGAGGGAGAGGGGCGGGGCGGGGCGAGTTGTGTTCAGTGAGGGAGAGGGGCGGGGCGGGGCGAGTCGTGTTCAGTGAGGGAGAGGGGCAGGGCGAGTTGTGTTCAGTGAGGGAGAGAGGCGGGGCGAGTTGTGTTCAGTGAGGGAGAGGGGAGGGGCGAGTTGTGTTCAGTGAGGGAGAGGGGCGGGGCGAGTTGTGTTCAGTGAGGGAGAGGGGAGGGGCGAGTTGTGTTCAGTGAGGGAGAGGGGAGGGGCGAGTCGTGTTCAGTGAGGGAGAGGGGCGGGGCGAGTCGTGTTCAGAGAGGGAGAGGGGCGGGGCGAGTTGTGTTCAGTGAGGGAGAGGGGAGGGGCGAGTCGTGTTCAGTGAGGGAGAGGGGCGGGGCGAGTTGTGTTCAGTGAGGGAGAGGGGAGGGGCGAGTCGTGTTCAGTGAGG